>NW_015112657.1:316676-351004 GCF_001443285.1 Poecilia latipinna | reverse complement strand
AAAAGGTGCAATAAAAAGTCTTCCCCCCCCAAAGAAAGAGATTTGCATTAATTTCTCTTTTTTTTTTTTTTTTTTTTTTTTTTTTGCCAGAAGCCCACATCAACATATTTTCAAAAGGTAAACAATCTGAATAAATGTTTGTTAAATAAAAAAGTAAAATTAATGAAAATGCTTGAATATTCAGAATCACCAATCACATTGTCTAAGCTTCAAACGATTGTATTTTAAAATAGTAAATGATATGAATGATGGAAAAAATGGAAAATGCATCTCTTGGCCATGATACTTATTATATCAAACCAGCTGGTGACACTGAGGATCATCAAAAAGTGACAACAGCTGATCAGCTGCCAGGTTTCAAACAAAAGATAAAGTAAACTCTTCTGGAATAAAAATGAATACAAAATATGAAAATCGTACACGGGGTCTGTTTGAAGTAAAAATAGAAATATTACAGTATTTGTAACATGTTTTCTCAAAAGCTAAAGTAAGGGAAAGTAAAAACTGTATTAGTTCTATTCTAGGAATTACTTTACCTTTCAAAAATGAGGGGTAATACATCAATGACTCCCTTTTTTATCTTTTACAACAAACGTGACATAAATGCTTTTACTTCCCCAACTTAAATCAGGGGAAACTGTCGGCTTCTGACTGAGAGAAACATTGAGTAAAGTCCACTGAAACACTGTAGAATATTTTTAGTTTCAGGGTTTTTCTTTTAACCATTAATAGATTTCAACACAAGGCCCCTGTACTCTGAAAAATTTCAACATAAGAGTTGTTTCATCAAAAATAAACATGCAGTACAAAGAATAACATTAATAAAGTGACTATAAGGTTCAACCTGTTTTCATGTCACATTTTACCTTTTGTATTTTTAGAAACTTATGTATAGTTTACTAATGATGACAATAACTATGGGGTGTAAAAGAGATTTTTTTTATTGTTTGCCCCTAATGTCAATGAGCACACCCTGGTGGTAACAGATTGCAATGCAGCCTCTCTCTCTCCCCGCCTCTCTATTTTGGGACCGTTCTATTTCAAGTAATAGTGACCGGGTGCAGCAGCAGGTGTAGGCTGGCAGGTGTTTGAGATGCAGTGCTTGCCAAACTGTTACCCACACACAGGAAGAAGGAACCAGAGAAGAACAGGCTGAGGATGGGAAACTGACACAAAGAGGGCTTTTTACAGCAGGTGGGTTTGGGGCAGATAGGAGGAGTCTGGAACAACATTGATCATCTGCATGCAGATTTACAGTGGAGGCCTCAGAAACATTCGCCTGCCTGCAGACAGACAACCACACACACACACACACACACACACACACATAGAAACAGAGCGTAAGAGTGACAGTCAAATGCATTTGAAAAACAGACAAAGAGAAACCCGTGGTAGGAAGAGGAGACAGCTGCCTGTGAGTCATGCTAACTTTGCCAGAAGGAGTGTGTCAGTTTCTGTCTGGTATCTTAACAGAAAGGCGGTTATGTTTAGAAACTGCACAAGCTTAAGTCTACGGACAAATTTAGCTTTTGCAGCAAAACTCACTGCACATGGGAAAATAATCAGGTTTTTGATTGACAGGTTCTCAGAGCTGTAACAGAATGGAGAACTTTTAGAGAGACTAAATGGTACGTTTTCACTGTCCCTCCTGGAAAAGTATTAAACCTGATTCTGAACCACAAATGAAGCTTTTCCATCTGAGTCGGATCATTTTCAGTCGGGTAAAGACCCAAAAGCGGTGAATGTGAACTATGAGAAGCATGAGTGTCAAACTCTCATTCTGGAGGGTCAAAATCTTGCAAGTTTTTGATGGATCTTTACTTCAACAAAGCAGGATTAGGCCATTAGCAGGAATCTGAAGAAACCGACTAAACACTGAAGAAGTTGATTTATCCATCATGTTTTGCCAAACCAGGGACAAATCAAAGTGTTGCAGGACGCTGACCTTATAGGACTGGTTTGAATGTTTTAAAAATAAATTTCAAAGAATTTAACTTTGACTAGAAATGTTCAAAGTGTAATGCCTTTCATTTGGGAACAGTTGTAATGTAATCTCAGTAGAGACTCTGCTGCTTGTGTCTGGAGTCACATTTAACTGCAGCTACTAAGTAATCATTAAGCAGTAACACTTAATTGACAATTTTCCATGCATGCTTGAAAGTACAACTAATTTAAAGGTGATAAGGAGGCGTATTGTATATTTTACAGGCACATAGTGGCACAACCAAGAATTACCTTCAGCTTTTATGAAAATGAATTGAATTGTCCTTGAAATTTGCTTCTGTTTAAGAACCTCTTCTTCACTCCCCCTTCAACAATGCTTCTCCCAGCCAACCATTGATGCCAATTACAATTGTTCTTTGGAGCGTTGCATCTTCTATGATAAGTTCAGCTGACGTGCAGTGTCACCAGCTTATTGCTGCTGCCACCAGTCTGGTGAAGATGTGTGTGAAAGGCATTTTGGAGGGTCTTTCTGTGGAGCATGGGCTCAGGTGGGGACCGAAACTCCAAGGTGGAGCTTTGGGTAAATAGGCGGCACTTTGCATGAGCAGATACCACCAAAGGACTTTCACAGGAGATTCCTCAAATATGCATGAATGAGTCAAGCAACGCTGCAGACATGTTTTTAATGAGGGAATAACATTATAACATATATAAAATAAAGCTCAAATAAGTTGGACTTTTATAATGCATGCCCTTTAAAGAAGTGACTCTTTCTCTTGTGTCCGTACTGAAACTGAACACTGGAAAAATAAACTTCATTTAGCAAATAGTGCGAACAATTTCAGGGTCAAGCAAGACACACTGTGTGATCACTTCAGTTTGTTTAGTAACTAGTAAGTCATAAATCTAGAGCTGTTGTGTTCACGACATACAAGCAAACATGATCTCTAAAAATAAGTTATTTGGCCTGTGTTGGCTTTTGGGTTATGAGGTTAACAGGAAGTGGAGTTCTGCTCTGGGCCTCATACAGTCTTGGGTCAGTGGAGTTTATAAATGCAGAAATCATCTGCAGACCAGGATTAAAAAATAAGCTCTGAGCAAAAGAGAAAGTAACTGCCACTCTTAACGTTCGCTGTGAAATACTTCTGTATAACTGGGCTATGACTAAGAAATAATCTAAAACCTTATGATGACGTCTGTCTTCTTAGTATTTTTTATTTTTAGGCAAAGTATCTCAAAGCACTGTAACTTATTTTTTGTCTTTGTCTCTCGCAGCTGGCAGAAATCCATCTGGAGCTTTCAAAGCCAATGTTATTCTTCATGAAACAGCAATAGTTCTGGACTAAGCTATTTTATGCTGGCATCATAAATTTTTATAAGAGCTGGCAATCTGAAATTATATATGACAGAAAAACGCTCCCGCATAGTTCCAGCCTGCATTTTTAGGTGATGTTTAATTATCGGCTTACAATTTTAATTAATTCCCAAGAGCCTATTTTGCCATCCAACCTATAAGGTTTGCAGAGAAACATACCACTAATTAATGAATATGCCACTGAGTGGTACCTGTGAAATCCATGCAAAAGTCCTGCAGGCCAAATTAATGCAGCTGCAGTTTGCAGACATAAAATGTACAAGATTTGATATTAAAGATTTAAAAGCCTGTGAGGAATAAATTTCACATATTCTTCATTCATTTCTGATCCATTGTTTGCACATGAACACTGTTCTTTGATATCACATACTTTACTCTTACCTTAGCTGGCCGAAGCCTCATTCTGCAACTTGTAGAGTTTGGGTGCGTCCTGATTGTCGCAGACGTCAGTTCTGGGCACAGAATTCACATTCAGACACATGCTAACCGCCACACACATACACAGATGCACACACACCAGGATCACAGGGCGTTGCAGCAGCAGTAGCAGTGTCCGCAGCAAGGGGGCAGCAATGGAGCAGGGAGATGCAACAGTGAGGATGGCATTTCAGAGCTCATATGTTGCATGTCCTTAATGTACAAGTGCAATCAGAACATGAAGACAAACTGGGTTCACCATAGTCTTACCTGTTGTCATTGAAATCTGTGGTGTTTCCTGTGGACAGAAACAGTGCATAAGGACACAGACAGGTGCACAGTGAATGGGGTTTGGTGGTGCTATGACTTGGAGGAAGTGGGGTTACAAAAGACACACGCAGACTTAAATATAACATCTGAGAGCCACTGAAGATTAGTAACTTTGGAACAAGCAGCTGCATAGAACATTTTAGCAATCTGACAACCTCATTATCATGGCAACAAAGGCTGCAGCAAGGCTCTACTTAATAAGTTTGTACAATTAAACCCACATTACTCAGGAAAAATGGTTTTATTCTACTTCTGGATAAAGTGCAAAGAATGTATTTTAAAGCAAGAATCACAGCATTCTGGAAACTATGAAACATAAATAAGTCACAACCAGCATTGTTTTCCAAATTGAATAATCTTTTACAATATTGTCTACATACTTGTCAGTTCTCATGAAAATGTATTTATTAATAGGTAGCAGCCCGAACGCAGCTGAAAGAGGAAAGAATGTATGAATATATGTGCCTTTTTAAGGTTGCTTAAACACTAAAATCATACTCAAAAACTAATTAGAATCATCCAGAATTTTCCATAATTCTTTCACTGATCATATTATTCATTACCAGTTAAAAAGCAAAATTTTTCTTCTGTTATTTTGTTCATATAACAACAGAAACAAAAGAACTCAAGATTTTCTCAAGAAAAACTAATGAAGAGCGACAGAAGCAGCACATTTTGAATATTATTTCTGCACAGTTTAGGTCTTCCTGTCATTATGGCAATGCAAATTATAAAAAGGATTAGAATGAAACTTCTGGACAGAGACTATGAATATAAATGAAATGAGAACCCTTTTCTGCACAAAAAGCTATAAAACCGACTGAGCTGCACAACAGACCTCTGGTTAATGTGCGTCTGACCAAGAGGTACATTAATGTCTGAATTTAACCAAAAAGCAAATACAAGCTTAAGCACAGAGCGGATGAAGATGAATGCTAATGTGATTCCTGGTTGTTTTCATTCATACGTTGCTTTCATTGGACCTGCCTGAATAAGAGGAGAGTCATTGCTGTCAGTATTTCTGTTCATACAGCAAATATCAGAAAGAATCCAGGTTCCAAAAGCGTAATTTCATTAAAATGTTCATTAAAAACACATCCTTCTTAAAAGCTGCCATTACTGGTAGACAATCAGTGCAGCAGAGCAGCGCTTAACATAGAAAATTTATTTATTTTTTATTTTTTCCTTGACCATATTTATCCTCTGTGCAGTTTGTTGAGCTAAATCCATTCTCCAGGTGCTTCTCAGTGCTGGCAACCAGTTTATTACTAAATCCTCCGTCTCATAATCTTCTACTGAGCTTTCCTGACAAGAATTGATTTCACAAAACTTTCCCTTGGCTGCCTGACACACATATCGACAACTGAACGTAACAGAGAGCTTTCACTGTTGCTCAGGATGCAGAAAGACTGAGCGTAATTTTCCTGTGATGGACAAAGAGAAGTTGATTTAATTAGCGAATAATTTCATTAGAACTCATGCTTCACTGGCTTTATATTCAGGAAGAAAAATACACAACAGAAGCTTTGTGAGAGGTACTAAAAATCTTCTGCTGTCAGAGGAAATCACCTCTCAAGGCTTCATCAGAGAAACAGGGAAAGAAGCAAGAGAAAAACTTGGGGTTGAAGCCTTGTGGAGCCATTTGACCACATTTTCCCACAAGCTCTTATTGAAATTCATCACACTGAAGTACCAGAGTGGAAATTACTAGAGGGGAGAGAGGGACTGCAGCCTTAGAGATTTAACCTGGTAAATAAATTGAACAGAATACAAACTACTGTGGTAAAAAAAACAAAACAAACAAAAAAAAACATCACAGCTACTTCCAAGCAGCACAAACTAAATCCATGCTGATTAGATCCCTGAAGGGTTCTCTGCAGAACAGTGATCAGGTCTGATGTTTAATGAAATGCATAAACACTTGCAGCATGTTGATGAATTGATCCCAACACCATTTGTGACTTTTATTGATATTCCCAGTGAATCAAAGTGGTGTGATGTTGTTGCACAACTCAAACTGCTGTCATGACTGGGTCAGAGGCTGAATTGGTCCTTCAGCTTGTCTGTCGGCTTCTCTGAGTAATGACACTGCAAGCCTAATCTGTCTCCCCCAGAGTCTGCGGCTGATAACACACGTACACAAACACCGAGATGAAGACGGACAAAATCTTCAGGCAGCAGGAGGATCTCACAGTTGGCTGCACATGCTCTGGGCAAACCCTAAAACATGACAGTCTGGATCTTGTAAGAATGTAGAAACTTTATGACTCTGACCTGCATTGTGGAAACCTCCAAAATTCACATCAAGTTAAAATCCGCCTACCGCCTCAGAAATAAGAAATGAAAACCAGATGAACAGCAGCAGGACAGTTTCCGTTAACTGTCTTAACAGTCTGCTCTTTGTAAGAGTTTATAAAATAACATCTGAACTTAATGGCTGGTATGAGGACGTAATGTTGTAAGGAAATTACACTCATAAATTTAAGTGAATTGAACCCCTGCTGATCAGGGTTACTCATAGCTTTCGCAGGATTTACTTGTAGGAGGCTCACCGTTTTCTGAATCAAGCATTTCTGAAGACTTCTCCGCTTTGCTTACTGCTTCAGCTGAAAGCCTAGAAGAGACGAAACAGGGAATTATGTTAAATATGTTACACAATCTTTGTATTTATCTTCAGATTAAACAACAAATAATAAAAAAAAGCTGGTCATAGCTATTAAATGAATAATTTGTATTATTTGAAGTCAACACGCTGTGGGCAGCAGAAAGTTATGTGAACAATAAATCAAGCAGAATTTCTCTCTGGAACGTTGAGCTTAAGGCTGTCGGTTCCAAAGTGAATTTCTGCCATCATGAAAAAAAATAAATAAATTTCAGTCTCAACATTTTTATAGCAATTCACAGAAACAGCAATTTTATTAACCCTTCATTTGGTTCATGACGCAAACATGTCCGTCAAGTCCAGCAGCTGTGACTAATTTGCACCTATTGTAGCATCAAATCACAGCTGTTCTCTCTTCAACCACAAACACAGGAGATGCAGACGTAATCAAAGAGGAAGATGAATAAAGTGTTCCTCACAGACAGCTTCAGACAAGCAGCTGACTTCATCACATCAGAACCACATTCAGAATGATGTCTAGATCATTAAGAGAGTTGAATGTTTTGATTCATTCCAGAAAGAAAAAGTTAAAACTATATTGGATTGTAAAACGTGTGCACCCTGCTAATCTTTATAACTACATGTTGTACATGTGTTGTGGTAAATTGTCAGATAAAATAATCCCAACCTTCAATGCAACAAAAGCCAGGGATTAAGTTAATTTTTTAAAAGTTTTGTTTGTTAAGCCTGTATGAAACAGAATATGTTAGAAAGTTCCAGTGGTTCAGATTTCAGTCTGAATATGTAAACTATTGAATTGTTAACACCGTTGAGGCATCTTTTTGATTTATTTTTTATTTAATTATTTACTTAAATATGAGATAGACATAATCCTCACTACAGCAGCAGATCATTATCCCCCCTTCTTTTTCTCTTACATAAAAAATACATAGAGTGCAGCAACTGGTATTTCCTCAGCTGTCTTCTTGATGACAGCCTTTGTGTTTCAGAATCCAAACCAATTTATTCTTGTTATGATGTACATAAATTTACATAAATGTTGCTGGGCTGCATCTAAAACTCTTTCACGATTCAGTTTGGAAGTATTTGCCTCTCTATAAGTGTACATCCAAGTTTTAACTTGTACTTAGCAGTTAAAAAAAGAAATTATTTGCTTGTAAAAATATGAAATATTTTAGTACAGTGTCCAGAACCTGTAATTGTGCTTATTACTGAAAGGTTATCATGGCAACTTCACCACTACATAGCTGAAGGACTTATAAAGCTACACAAATGAAACCTTGAGTTAATACTACAGGTTCAAACCACAATGTCAGAGTTCAAGAAACTAGTTATAAAATGGGAAACAGAGCTTACTCACATGTTGTTCTGAGCATCGCCGTCGTCGTCACTTTGTGGGTTGATGAGTTCTGCAGAGCTGTTCTGGTTGCACTCATCCTTAGGTAATCTGGCCTCGGCGTCATGAACTGGAGGAGCATCCATGGGAGCTGCTGGTCGGTTGTTTTTGTTCTGGAAGCCGGCATTGCAGAAAGCGACGGGGTTTTCGCTGTAGCCCCGGATGAAGAAGTGGTTGATGGGAGGATAGAGTGGGTAGTGGCCGGGACGCACAGGCTTGGCTGCAAGCGATAACAGAGGGCTGACGCACAGATTGCAGCATTCATCCAGAAAACCTAAAGACAAATTTAGTTTCCTAAAAGTTTTTAATGTCTCTAGAAAGCTGTGAATGTGTTAATTTAGAACTTCTCGGTTATTCTTCATTGGACTGGCATAATCCTGTAATGAAAGCCATCATTTTAAGGCCTCTCACATAAATCAATATCTTGTTTTCTCATAGCAGAGGCATGCGTGCCTCTCATTATTTCATTGCAATTATCTTTGGTTGAACTGCTCAAGATGGGAGCTGGTGATTAAAATAAATTATACTGCTTTCTAAGCTTCAGCTTTCCTCTTTAAATACATACAGTGCAAATCCTGTCATGAGGGAATATTTCAGTAAGTGCTAAACCTCTTCAAGCTTAGATGTTTTCTACTTTTCAGTTATTGCCACATGCCTGTGCAACCTATAAAACTCAAACAGCACAGCGCTAGTGTTCAGTTTGGTAAACATCAACATCTCATAATCTATCTTCTTCTGCTAAATGTGTTTTTAAAGTACATCTGTTTCCTGACTACCAAACCAGATTGGTTTCAGAGCTACCTTCAGCAAAAATTGCTGCACCGCACTCACACGTACAGAAAAAAAAAAGGTGATCTAGAAAAGGAAGGTGAGAGATGACGAACGAGTGGAACTAAAGCGTACTGGGAATGTTGTTTGTGATGAAGCCACAGCAGGGACATAAAAAGGGATGGTTGCAGAAAGGTTAGCAATTTCTTTCAGTGCCATGGAAAAGGACCAGAGGTGAGGGAAATTAATTGTTAGGGACCAAAGGAAAACTGACCCTATAAAGGAAAATATCTTGAGGGAAATAAGACTGTCTTTTAGTAATATGTTAACTTCCTATAAAATTAATTAATATGGGCTATACATAAAATTATGGATGATTTCCATTGTGTCTTGATTTGGCATTTTCCATGTGCTTATGTAAAACTTCTAACTAAAGAATAGAAAGGCCTTTTATACAGATGGTCAGAGGGGCAAGGATGAATTTTACTGTTTTTTGAAGAATTATTTTGTTAACTAAATTAATTGAGCAATCTAAGGTTTGCTTGTGTAGTCTCCTATTTCGTTACCAATTTTGAGTGAAGTAACAAGTTGGTAACATTAAATCTGAGGCTGTTGGACTTCCCTTGTGTGTGATGCTTCCTTAAAAAGCAGACAAATAAAATACTGTGATCAAATGCAGTATGAAAACCAGTGAGTAACATTTTTTTTCACATCTGGATTGGTTTTGGTTACAGAGAAAAGCAACAGTTGAAATATATTTGTCAAAGAAGTTTAAATTTCTCTCTTCCAGTAAAAAGTATAGATTTTTTTTCTAACTAGTTTTTTCCAGCTATTATCCTGGTGACATTTTATTTTCTCATGACCAATAATCAATGAAGATACACAGTTCTTCTATTGTTATAATAATTATCAACCTTCATGACACTTCCATGATATCCTTGAGTTATAAATATAAAAAAAGATTAAAATATAAATATGAATTTGAGTACTAAACAGCACTGCTGCTGTAATAAGCTACACTAAGCAATAACCTTGATAATTGTCTGCCTGAAGATCAGAAAAACCGTGTTAATGCATAATTTAATCCAATACCAAGATTAAAGAAATATTAGCTGCAGCAGTGTGATTTAATTTCTAGCTCAGTAATTCTCCTCTTAAAAGACCCAGTCCCTTAGGAACGGCACAGGAGAGTTTCTTAGATAATACAAGACTCTTAATATACAAAATATTTAAATACTAAATGGTAATCAGAAATCTACATAAAGCTTTAAATGCACCAAACTTTGTTTTCACATGCAGCTGTCTGCTGTCTGTTATATGTAACATGTTATTTATACGTTACGTATAACATACAGGATATTCAGCGTATAGTTTTAAAGGAAGATGTAGCTCTTTTTGGGCACATTTACTGAGATGCAGCACACCACACAAAACATGGTGTGCTGGGTATGCTGGGTGTGCTGTGGTGGCGCAGGGGTTAAGCACAACCCACATATGGGGGTCTTGGTCCTCGACGTGGCCGTCGCAGTTTCAATACCTGACCTGGCGACCTTTGCCGCATGTCTTCCCCTTCTCTCATTTCCCACTTTCCTGTCAATTAACTATCAAATAAAGGCCACTAGAGCCAATAAAACCTTGAAAAAAAACAAAAAAAAACTGGTGTGCTATTTGGAGCAGAAGGTTAGCAACAAGACATAGTTAAAAGTCTGGGTCATTTCATGGATGTGAGCAAGGTGTTCATGTTACCTATCTGTGCAGCGTGGGGGCGGCGGAAAGGATTGCGCCTCATCACATCCTTGATTCGCTCCACCTCCTGCTGGTAGCGCTGACGGTCCTTCATGGCGCCCTCCTTGGCCTCCTTCAGCGCTCCCTCCAGCGCTTTAACTCGCTCGGCGGTGGAGCGGAGACGTTTCTCCAGTTTCGGAAGCTCACAGCGAAGATCTGCGTTGTCGCGTACCAGCTGTAACCCATGTGAAAAAAATTAACCACACTCGGACCGACAATGTCAGGATTGATACTTTTGCCTTTCTCTGCGAAGTAGAGCTCACAATGGAGTTGATTTGATCTAGAAGCTTTAAAACTTGTTTAACTTTTAGATTAGAGTAACAATATTATGATTATGAACTTGTGAAAGTAAATCATGCTTCGTTGACAACATGCTGCTCTGAACAATGCTCCATCCTTTTCAACGAGGTTTTAAATACAAAGGAATTTTATGAGTTAATGAAGACGCCATAAATTGCTTCTTCCTAACATGAGATTCAGAGTATAAAGAAATTTAAATTTAGGATGAACTTGTTAAATAGCTGGAAATAGGTTATTCTTGTCTTTCAGCAGCTCAATCTTATACTAAAAGTTAATTTTATTTTGTGAGGAAACGTTTCCACAGCAGGAAAAACACATTTTAGCAACATCACAGCCACATTTATAGCTACCCTTTAAATGCATATATTTTATACAAGCCCCCTTTATGAACTGGATAGTATTTCATCTTCCTCTGTAGTATTTTACAAGGCTGGAGGACAGAGAGTGGGATCCTTTCTTCACAATATCTCTGAGTCTCACTTGCATTTTCTCTTTTATTTTCTATTCTTCATCTCACTTCTTTAATAGCAATTAGATCTCAGGATGGGATTGTGATGAAGGACGGATGTTTTTGTATCAGTTGAACTATCTCTGTCGAATTGACTATAGGATTATTATCTTGCAAAATTATTTTTGTTTTAAACTCTTGATATGTCAAACATTCCACATAAAAAGTTCTCAAAAACAGGATTTCTGATCTTTTTTTATTTTTATTTTTATTTTTTTAAATAGGCCCACAGAATCACAGATCCTTCACTGTACCCAACACTAGGTACTATTTGTTCTCACAAAATCACCCTTTGATTTTCAAACACACTTGAAGTGTATATTACTGAAAGCTCAACTTTAGTGTCACTTCAAATTGAGGTTCTAGTCAAATTCACAGTAAAGGTGAATAAATTAAATATAGGGTTTTTATTGACATGGCTTTCAAACAACTGGTTGTCATTGAGTGTCTAATGCTTGTTGAAGGAGTGGCAATAGTTTTCTAACTGTGCGGAAACTATTTTGACAAAAACAATCAAAACACAGAAAGTCTTTATGTGAATCTATTTTAGTGCCTTTTACAATTTATTTACCAGTGATTGTGGAGGGCAGGTCATTTACTTATAAAACAAAGACTCATGACGCTATGCTTGGTAGTTAATTTGTTTTCAACAGATTAATTCATTTTAATTTAAAAGTATAACTCTTTATGGAATATGAGCATCTTTTAAAGTCCATAATTCAGCTTTAACAACTTCTTCATAAAACAGTGTAACAAACAACACTGTGGTAAAACAAATGATGGTTGTTTACCGTCATGAAGCAAAATCTATGTGGATATTGTTCTGCACCTTAATTGCTGCTCTCCACAGGTTTCCTTGGGGAAAGATAATGACCGAACCTTTAAACACTCTGCCAGAACGTGATCTTGCAATCTAATCTCCATCCTGCAGGGATTCTGAATTAGGAGGTTTTACATGCAAGCAAACTTGGCCAACAGGCAAAACATCCAAGAAGTCAGTTAACTGACCTCAGGCTCAGCTGCAGGAGTTTATTGTTTGGCTGCGAATCATTTTAAAAGAAAACAAAGATGAACAGCACAGAGACTCCCACAGGAGCTAAGAGATGTTGCAAGAGAAATCAGCTAGATGGACAGATGGATGATTAAATCTACCACTGTCCCACACTCTCTTTGAAAGTCTTATCATGCACCATGGGGAGCTTGCTGATTTACGACCATAGCTTTTTTTTTTTTTCCATCTGCACCGTGCCAGCATGTAGAGGATGGGATTGAGACCCCCAGCAGTATCCTCAGGATTGGTTTTCAGCCTGACAAACTGCTGCAGTGCAGCTCATACCAATCTGCCGGCCTCAAAATATTCTGCCAGTCTGCAAAACGTTTAGCAGATCACCACTTAGTGTTCTGCAACGGTCCATTTAGGAATATTAAAGAAGATGGGAAGTGTGTGTGTGTGTGTGTGTGTGTGTCTATTTGTTCTGTGTTTGTGTCCACAGACAGATTTTCAAATCTTGATTTTATCTTACAGTTTGTTTTTTCTAAAATGTATAACGTTTGATGCCTAATTTGCTCTGTTTAATTATGCTAAGAAGATTGATGGTGAAAATGTTGCTTTTACTTACAGTACAGCAGAATTCAACAGCTCACCCCATAAACCCAAATGGTAATAGAGTAATAATCAAGAATAAAAGCTAAGTGTTGGACAGGATTGACTGAATACTGTCTATAAACAATAATGTTCAAGTTCTGCCGCAGATTCTCAATTGGATCTAGATTATATCTGGGTTGTTTTAGCACATGACTATTTGTTGATCTAAACCTTTCTTCTGTTGTGTTTCTGGCTGAACCAGCTTCCTGGCTTCAGCCAGGAAACTTTGTAGTGTAATATTTTGTGTTTTCTCACTTGTGTTACCTGTTTGTGAACTTTACTAAGTTGCTCCAAGTTGTTTTCAAGAAAGGAAATCTTTTGTTTTTGAGTGATAAATCCCCCGGTGTCATTAGGTTCAAGCTCTGTACTCTGTCAAAATAAGAAAAAAACAAACATCTGTCAAAACTGCGTTACAGAAATTGCTGCTTTTGAAAATGCTGGATTGTCAGAGTGTTCGGTCTTGCCTGCCTTACTTTTCTCACTCGAGTCGTGAGGTCTTGAACAAAGAGCTTGCGGAGGTTGTGCAGGGTGTAGAGTTCACGGGCCTACAGAAGGAGGAAATGAGTAAATTAGCTGTTTAGTGGAGCTGTAATTGGATTGGCAGCTCCTGAAGGCAGTTTATCAAATCGTGACAGTAAATAATGACTTACAACAGTCTCCTCCAGCCCTTTGAGGTCCTGCTTTGACTGCTCATGCCGTTCGCAGAGAAATCTATACATAGACAGGAAGATGACCAGACAGAACATCTGAAAACTGAACTTGTCTTTACCCAAATGATTACCTCATTCAGATCAGAATAATTCATGACTGGAGAACAAAGGGAGCATAGACCGGCTGCTACACTCATGGGGGTGTTGCCCATCTGCCATCTGATGCAATATGCTGCAAAGGTCAATGTAGAAAGGGACCCTTAACAACCAGCTGCTACCTTATTAACAAGAACTCTGATGGAGATGCAAAATGGGTTGGACAGGAAGATGGACGCATTTCAAGAAAATGGTGCAAAAAGTGTACGCTGCTAGAATCATCCACTATAAAAAGACTGACAGAGCTGCAGAGTGGCTGGGTAGAAAATAGTGAAAACAGAAGACAAATGAAAAAGAAAAAAAAAAACAGGAAGATGAGAATCTAAAGAGGCAGCTTGCCTCCAGGACTCCATATGGCGAGGTGTCTGAAAGAGGGCCAGGACAGTAAAGAAGAGACTCACGTCAGTTCCTCCAGCTGCCGGCTCTTGTGATGCTCCCGACTTCTGAGACATTCAAAGTCGCTGTGCAGTTGCTCCAACTCCAGCTGCTGCTTCTGGTTGAAGCTGAAAAAGTTGAAAACCGATCGGGTCAGGGCCGACAAAGACCGATGCTTTGTGCTTTAACAGCTTTTCCAGAATAGAAAGCAGATACAGAAGCTGTATTATAGCTCACACATGGGAGTTACTTTCCTTTGCTTCTCTGCATCACACTGCTGCAGCAAAGTAATTGTCAGATTTTAATGTTGCTTACAGTGCTGTGAAAATGCATGTACCTCCTTACAAACTTGTTTTACTTTCTTGCTGCAGTTAGGTTTTTTTTAGATCAAATACATTTATGATCAGACAAAGATAGCCGTAGTAAAAACAAAACAAAACAAAAAACAGTTTTAACATGCTGATTGGTCTCATATGAAAAAGTATTGACACCTCAAGTTAAATCATGGATTTAAGAGACACAAACAGGCAAAAGCTGAAGGGATCTGAAATGCAGTGCATCTGTTCCAAGATATTCCTTGACCATTTTAAGGTAAAACATTTTGCTTGGCGTTGCCACATGTCTTTGCATCACATGAGAAAATAACTGCTCTGGTCATGGTCTGAGGCACTTCTGGGCTCAGTTTAGTGATAACCAGCAAAAATGAGTTTTTGGTGGTGGGAAGATTAAAATTCACAGCAGTGCTTCATACCCTTGACGGGCACTTTGACAGCAAACAGGAGCTGATTGATTGGCCCCTGGATAGAATCAGGTCAACATTAAACTACTAAAATTCCCTTCCCAGTATTAGAAAATATTTACCAGTAAACTTTTTTACACATCTTAATATGCCCCTTTTATCTGAAGGTGTTCCCTTTTTTCTCTAATCCTTTCATCTTCGAAATACGAAACACAAAAAAAAAAGACAACTGTGCACCAACTTGCCCCTGTTTTAATAAAAGGATCTGCAGGGAGTCTCTTTTTTTTTCTCTCTTTCACATCCGTTCGGCCTCAATAACACCCATCAATCCATTCCAAGCTGGTTATCCAAATTCAGACTGTGAAAGCAGGATAAGCAGATCTGTACCAAATGTGTGTTCACGCAAAAATTCTTCACATCTCTTCTTTTGGTGGTAGCGGGTTACTGTGAGGCCAGCTGGGATGTGTGCTTCAGTTCTTTGATGGGGTCTGCAGCCTGGCCGGCGGTCTCCTTCTGGGCGGTCATGCTAGGTATAGTACATCGTCAGTTTCAGGCACCTAAAGGGACAGCTATTTTCACATTTAGGCTGAGTCAGAGCAGTGGCTCTTCATGCGGAGGTTTGGTAGAAGCAGCTAAGCTCTAATGTCTTCCTACTCCTCAGCTTTGTTTGCCTCCCACGTCTTTATCTCTTGTAGTGATGGCTTAGATCTTCTGAGAATTCAGCTACAATTATTTAATCTATGCTGTTTGAAAAGTTTGCCTTCTAATTGATAGTGGTTAGTTTGGGAAAGAAGATGCAAACAAAAACAGAATTTTAAGATTTTCAAATCTTTAAATTTATATACAGTATACCTCAACAATTTGAATCTATATCAGGGACTGATATTAAACCCAAATTAACCTGGTGAAAATTCAAATATTGAACACAAGGAGATTTGCTAATTAATATTATCATTGCGTAGCTTGTCATAACTCTAGCATGACAGGTTTTGGTAACAAATGGCCCACATCTGTTCTGTGGAAATACCTTTTAGGGACAGCTTGGTGCATCTGGGAGCAACCTTATATTCCACTCCTTCTCCTAACAACTTGAACTAAAGGCTGATTTCCTTTATAAACAGTCATTCAGTTCCACCGAGGCCAGGTAACAATCAATTCATTTGATTAGGATATGCTGCAGAAAGGATGAAACTAAAATTAGCAGGAAAATAGCTCTTGGGGACTGGATTTGGGTCCCTGACCTCAACCAAGTGGAGTGCCAATAAATTTGGCACAAAGTCCAGCTTGTTCCTAGGATTAAACCTTAAGGTCTCGTCTTTACTTTGTGCAGATGAGCCACTGGAGTGGTTTGCAGCAGAGTGAAGCTGCTGAAGTCAGTTCTTCATATCCTAATCAAACGGTTCTCAAAGAGAAAGAAAATGATGACACCTTCCTCCATATTGATCCATATTGATGATAGATGGATTAGGACCTAACTTGCTCTGGTGCAAATGCCTCCATCCACCATGGTGAGAAAAGACATAGATCCAGGATGCAAATGGCTGAAATGAGCTTCCACAGTATGATGGTTGGGCTCAGCCTGTAAACTGAGGAGGTCAGCCAGGTGGGCAGCTTGGAGGAGAGCCGCTGCTCCATTCCTTCTTAAGAAGTCATCTGAGCTGGTCCAGTTACATAAGGAGCACTCTTGGGTGCCTGCAGTAATGCGGATGCTGCATTGGAGGGAATCCAGGCACATACCACTGCAGGAAAACACCAGAGCAGACCAGGAACTAACACTAAAGTGCGTGTTCATCCCATCAGAGAAGGGAACTTGTCACTATCTGGATGTCTGAGTTTCCCTGTGATCCCTCAGCTACATAGTCGGTTGATAGAAGGAAGTATGGATTTATATTTCAAAATTTTTTGTGAAACTCAGAATGCACATTTATTTAGTTTTTATGTATTCACTTGCATGTTTTAGAAAACATTTAATGCCTGAGATGCAAAACAGCCTCAAAAATAATGTTAAGTATGATGGACATTATTTGGTAAAAAAAAAAAGAAGAAAAACTTTATGTTCACCTTTGTATGTTCTTGTCTTGTTATCAAAGGAGTAAAAGTGAAATTTGAATGCGTATTAAAGTAAACTGAAAGAAGTACTAACTCTGTTAATTCATCAATGGTCTTCTGTTTCTCGTTGATCTCGTCTCGAAGGCGGCCGAGCTGCTTGCTTTGGGCTTCACGGTGCGACTTCATCTGCTCCTCCAGAGCTCTCTGAGGAGTCGCCAACAAGAACGAAAAAAAGACCAATAAAGTGAGTGCAAACACTTCCTCTCAAAGGAGAGAGAGCAACATGACGTGGGAGGAAAGGGCAAACAGCTAAACACCAGGGGAAAAGAAATTACACACATTGTGCAGATGTGAACTTGAAAGGCTCTCTAGGCATTGAACACAGCACAACCAGTGTCAATACACTGCCACTGAAACTGATTTAGGACACAGCTAATGAAGCTGGAGCGCGGAGACAAAAACACTCACATGAATACAAATCTAAGTAAAAACATCACCGATACTTTCCACCTCAAAGACAACAGCTTTATACGGTTCCCACAACAGTGAGGACAAAATTCCTCTCTGTTCCAGGGTCAAATGAGCAAAGTTCATCATCCATTCTGGGCCCTTCTTCAAGATGGATGGATGCAAAATTTTGTCAGTGGAGCATAGAATATAACTTTAAAAGCAGTTTTTTTTTTCTGTACTCGGTTTTATTTGTGTATTTCCAAACCTGGAATATATGTAAATCAAATTCCAGGATGTGCAGCTGACAAATCGTGATGCTATCACTTTTAAAAGATTTGTTGAATTCATAATATGAAGAATCATGACCGTTTTGAAAGTGAATAGGTGTCCATCCTGGAATTAGCAAAGTGTAACTAATAAAGTGACCATTGACCAAATTGGCCAGATGCATGTTAGCAGAGTAAAAAATACAAATATTTCTCCATACTTCAGATGCCTTTTCATATTTAACAGGACTGAAAAAAAAACAAAAAAACTTCAATTACAATTTCTATCTTTCGTCAAATTTATCCAAACTGCCCTGAAACCAAAGGAATAGTTTCTTCCTCTGTTTGAAGTGACTTCAAAATTTGGTTTGTTCCGGTGCTGGAAAATACAAGAATGCACCATGATGTGTGGATTCATGGCTCAACGGAAAAAATACTTTAACACCTGGATTTACCCAAGTGCCGAGGTGCTGTAACAATAAAAAGCATAGTGTATGAAATCGCTCTTACGGTAGTCATAGTTACCTTCATGTCAGACAGATTCTGGACAGATGTGTTGTTTTCCCCATTGGTCATCTGTGACATGCTTTCTGAAACAAGCAGTTTTAGATCAGATGACAAAGGAAAGAGTGTGAGAAAACAGAAGAAAACACAAGAAAGGATGTTGACATGGTGACAATGTGAGTCACATAATAGTTTTATTCCCACTGTGACCTGATAGCCAATCATTAAAGGATACTCATGCTGACATCAGTCGTGCTTTCATTAGGAAAATATATAGTTGTAAATTAAATCTTTGGGTCACGCTAACCAGATATTGACTCCCTGCTGTCTGATGATGAAAGCACTGAGCTCTGCACCTTGCTCCAGGCAATGCAATCAACATGGACTTTGTATTTGTCAACTGCTTCTGTCCCCGTCTGCCTGGCTTATTGAGTACAACCAAAATGAATTTACAAGTTCTTAAACCCACTGGTTATTTAATTCACTTCTCTGGGAAACCAAAGAAAGAACGATTTACATTGCCTCTAGCCTGATTTGTGAATTGTGTCAGAGCGCTGGGAGTAGCAGCAGCAGCAGCTAGCTGCGCCCTGCATGCATTTCAAATGTTCCATTAATCTTTTTGTCCTGGACAAGGGAAATGTTTATTTAGCCTTATTTTTCTTGTCCTCAACAACATAAAAAAAAAACAGTGACAGCATAAAATGCTCCACTGAAGCAAACAACAGTTTTTAACAGGAAGTCGATTCCTCCACAATTCACCTTGGTCGCAACGAAACACAGATTGTTTTGTTGTTTCCTGGTCATTAATTTTGCTGAGACGGGATTACTTTTGACTGTTTCAGAACGCTGACCTTAACGTTTGACTTTGGCAACTGTCTGCAATTTATCATGATCTGCAAACTGGAGCAGTCCTTCGTCCTTCACAGGAGAAACATGGAATGTCAAGCAACGTCGTTTAATATTTACACCAAACAAGGATAAGTTTTCTTCCCAGAGGATGAAAGATTTGTTGCTTCTTGCAACATTGATGTATTCACCTTTTAATGTTTTTTTTCTAATCATAAATAGATGTTTTATTTGATCAGACTTTGTAATATGTCTTGCTAAGTGTTGTACTTCACCTGGTTTCTCTCCTAAATCACTCTCTTTTATTTTTTGCTAGAAGTCAGACCCACCAGTTCAGAGTTCGTAGATACACCAATCCTCCACTTCATTTGGTGAACATGTTCCATTGTGTTTTAACACAAAGAGTAATCAGCTTAGTCACCTGGCAGCAACTTAGTGCTTTTTGGCATTTAGATGTGGTGAATGACTTGATTAAGTTCAAGCAATGCGTCAGAATGAGGAATAAAAATGGCTTACAGTAAAATTGTTGGTGCAAAAACAAGTTGGTGTAAGCGATTCAGAACCTCATCTGCATTTCGTATATAACTTGGAAGGAGTCCTGTTTCAGTTAGCTGGCTTTACATTGAGAGTAATTTACATTTGCTATGATCCGAATTCGTTTACTTCAGCTACTATTCTGCTCTGTAAACAGTGTTAAGAAATGGCTCACAGTCTGATAGATTAGAAATACTGAATGAAGAGGGGGTTGCCTAAGGTCTAATGCCATGTTCAGCTAAGCCAATCATCATTGCTCATAAAGAAACACATCATGTTTAGAGGCAGAATCATTAATGAGGATATGAGCTAGTCATTAACCAAACTAATAACGCAGAGCCATGGGTTCAGACAATGCCGGTGCCACTCCACATCCGCAGCCATGGCAGCTACTTTCTGCCTTGGCAGAAACCAGTGAGACAGTTGATAAACCTTCTCCTCCAGTTTGCCTCTAAATGGAAGATTAAATTAGTGTCTGGGCAGCCACCCTACAGCTTTTTTTTTGACGAGTGAAAAAAATCCTAAATGTAATTTCAGATTGAAATCAAATCTTTTCAGATATATTTTTAAAGTAGTCCTTTAAAAATGTAAGAGCTCTCAAAAACTTCATACACAGACTTTTTTAATTTTTTTTAATGTGATTCATTCTTACTAGAGATATTGGTTAATGAGGGGGTGAGTTATGGCTTGTTGCACCACATAGTCCAGATAAAAAACAAGATATTATGGGATAAGGACGCAGTGATGTTTCTGTAAATAATTTTGTGATTATTGTTCTGACAGTAAATGTCTCCTATTTTAGGTGAGTAGGTGTTTTTTTGGACATATGCTGATAGGTCAGCTTCAGCTGAACAGGATCTTCTCTTGTTTCACTAACAGCAGAGTGCTCACTTTGTCAAACACAATTCACAAATGACTTATTAAAAGTTGATTAGTTAAAAACAAAGCACTACAAAAACTTAAGTCACATTCACTATTTTGACCGACTTAAGAGTTTTTAAAGATGTTGTGAAAGTAGCAGCTTATCAAAGATTTTAGGTCCATTTTTGGACTTTAAGCTGCATTTCATTTGCCAAGAAAGCCAGATAAAGGATTTCAAAATGACTCACCAAATTTACTGTTTTACACCTACAAGTTAGAAAAACAGTAAAATTTGCCAAATGTTGTAATCAGCAACCAAGCTACCTACTTTCAGAAATTAGAAGCTAGAAACCATCATGAGTGCAAGGAAACACTTAATTTCTGCCATTTTAAGAGCATTTTACACACAGGGCAGTTGTTTCTCACTTGGAACATGCTGAGTGTGGTTTTCGTCCTGGTCGTGGACGAAAACCACACTCTACACATTCAGCAAGGTCCTGGAGGGTGCATGGGAGTTCGCCCAACCGGTCTACATGTGTTTTGTGGACTTGGGGAAGGCGTTCGACCGTGTCTCTAGTGGGGGCTTTGTGGGGGGTTCTCCGGGCCCTTTGATACGGGCTGTCAGAGCCCGTATCATGTTTATGATATTTTTTTTATTTTAAGTCACAGGGATTCAGGTAATACTCAGCTGTACCTTGAGCTCTGAGGTTGGCCATCTCCTCAGTCAGAGAATCATAGCTGTCCTCCAGCTGTCGCTTCTTGAGCTCCACATTCTGCATGCAATCCATCAGAGAGCGAATCTTTGCCTCATGCTGGAAGTCACAACGTGAATCACAAAGTCTGAAGATGAATAGAAAACCCCAAACCTTTACCCATGAGAACCCCGCACTAAAGATGAGGAATTCTCCTTCTAAGCTGAATGAATGTACTGACATTAAATATTTATGAGCCCCAGTCATTAGGGAATTTAGTTTAAACACCAAAGATAGTAAAATTTACCTCCTGATGCCTCAAGGCAGCCTCAGTCACAGACAGAATATAAAATATGCCACATTTTAGAATCAGGACTGCATGAACAAATAAGGGTGTGAGATCTAAAAAGCATCTGAAAATCTCCACAATGAATTGCCTTTCATCAGAGTAATTTCGTCCTCACAATGGCCCACTATGCTAAACGATAATTAAACTGATAGAAGAGTGTGCTTGAAAGATAATGATGATGATCATCGGTAATGTGCTATTTGAGGTTCTAATATCTGTTCTCCTCATTTTCCGACAATAACACCAGTATTTTTATGCCTGACACTCTTCTTTTCTCATCCGGATGTTCTTTGTCTCCTCGGTAACAAACAACAACCGATTCATTACTTCAGATCTGCACCTGTGAGATGAGGAGGTGGCATGACGACAGCTCTCTGCTCGTCTCCTCCATCTTTCGGTTGCATTCTGTTTGAAGGTTCTCCAGGTGTCGGCAGCGCTTCACCATGGACTTCACCTCCGACTTAATCTTGCTGATGTAGAGCCGAGCCACCGTGAACTCCTCCTCGATCGCGCCAGTGATCTCCACAGGCTGGAGATAAATAAGGCACACAGCAGGAGAGGCTGTTGAAAAACTAGCAGAGTCAATGTTTTATCAAGATTGAGTGGCGACAATTTAAAGATGGCTGGGAAATTATAGGAAGAAGAGGCAGGAAAAGGAAAGACTTTTTCTGGCATGTTTTGCACATAAACATTTGATTAAGAGCATAATTTAGCAGATGCTGTGACTCAGCTGGTTAGGAGTGGACTGTATAGGATTAGAGAACTGTACACATCAATATAAATGTCTCAGATCCTACTGATTCTACTGCAAAGGTCCATAAAATGCTCTTTGTAAGTAATTTTAGCATGTCTGAGTCGTACTTCAGCGAACATCATTTTGTCATGTTATAACCATCAATTAAGTAAAATCGAATTAATCTAATTTTATGTGACAAACCAGCACAATACAGAGTATATTTATGAACTGGAGGAAAATTAATACGTTTTTCAAAATGCTTTACAAATAAAAATATAAATGAGTGAGGAACTTTTTAAATATTCACATTTTCTGAGATGCACCTCTGCTGTTTTTCCTGCAAGGTCAATTTGAGTAGCTTCTTGGATCTAGTGATTACTCACGATTGAAAAGGTGAGGTTTTTTATTCAGCACGTGGAAACAAACCTATTCAGAACAGGCATGTACTTCAGCAAATTCAGATCCACTCTTCCATTTCACAAACGTAAAGAATATAATTTTTGCATTGAGGTGCCAATAACATGGTATTCTAAACTAGAAATTCAGAAAGACTCAACAGATCTTGCAAAAAGCCATCATTTGAGCCATAAACACGGTTATTATTTGTTTCTCACCAGCTTGATTTCCCGACTCCCAACTATAGTGCTGAACTCGCGTAGGTCCCTCATGAGGCCATTGAGAACCTCGGCGATGCGTTTTCTTTGGTGGCTGCTCACCTCTTGGATGCGCGACAGCTCTGCCTCTAAAGCCCTGAGGTGAGACTGTTGGAAGAGACACAGAGGAATGTGGAGGCAGTGAGTGCAAATAGAGGACATGTGCTCGAGAAAAAGGATTTCATTCTAGAAAAATATAAACAGAGGAGCTTTTTAAAGTTTACGTCTTTAAACCTTTATCTGTCTCAAAGAACTTAAAGAAGTGCAGATTTGCATTAATTTAACTTGAAGGCAGAAGGATTTACATCCTTAGAGAAGCTCTTGTATAACCTGCACTTGCACTGTTAATTCATTACTTTAGATCTGCACCTGTGAGATGGTTATATAGTTAATGTGATCAAGGTTGTTGTCATAAGGATTTATTCAGTTTGCTTTTTTTGAACTGTGGGATCGTTATTACTGCCTAGTATTTGGTGATTAAGGTTTCTGCTCAGCTGCTTTGGTTTGCATGTTTGAAGGATCTTGTTTGAGTAGTTTAAAGAAAGCAAGTAAATCTCTATAATCTGATTCTGTATGTTAATCTTCTTCACTCTCCTGATAGATTGTCATTAAACACCTCCATCAAGCAACTCCTGAACCTCCCTGACTTAGAGGGGGGAAAAAAGCATTTGAATATGTGAAACACTACCTAGCTATCACTTGATGCCAACATTTATCAGTCTGGAGTGCTCTCTCTCTTTCTCCATCTGTTGAGATGCAAAAATATCCATGTGCCAAGCATAAACAGCAAAAGTTGCCAGGCAGTGTTAAACAGATGCTTCATTCCTAAAATACAGGGAAAAAATGAAATATTGCCAGCAATGTTTGTCAGCAAACCTGACGTTTTATTATTTATGCGAGTTCAAATGATTCATGAAAGTGTGAAAACATGCCTGTATTCATGCAATATCCAACTATTTAGAGAACACTTGGTCCTACATTTTGTATGCAGAGAACATATTCAGCCTTCACCTTTTCCTCATTTGGATACATAGCAACTTCAAACTTCACTGGGATTTTTTAGAACAGCTCAACACAAAGTAATGCATAAAATTATACACAACATTTTAAACCTTTTTTTTTAACAGAAAATAGTAGTTTAATATAATTTCACGCCACACATTTCAGATATTTATTTGTAAGATAATTTTATAACCATGCATTTGTGTGTGCGGTTGTGTTGCCCTATGATGGGTTGGAAAACTGTCTGGGGTGAATCTGAAGGATCTGAACTGACTCAAATAAAATGTGCTGCATGTTTTATTGCTGTTGTTTTGTTTTTTCTATCTAAGATGCAGTTTTATAACTGGCATTTAATCAAGAAGAACAAAGACTGGACTAAACTATCTAGACGACAACAACTGATCTGATCTCACTTGACATTAGCAAAGAAATTGCAGATGACTGCATGTCTGAACTGTATGTCATTTACATGATTCATATTAGCACCAAAACCTAATTTATGTCACAGAATTATGTATTTCAAAGCGTTGATTATGATGATCATGACCTAATGTAATAAGAATGAACCACTAAGTTTTTCCAGAAAATGTCTGAATTATATAGGAAAACAAATAAACTTAATAGAGAAATGTTGGTTGTGTAGTATACTGTATACACAGTCAATATTTGGGGCTATTTTTAAATTTCTGCATCCTGTGATTTCCTGCAGCCTGCGGCTCTGCTGTAGTGTTAATAACGCTTTAATAACAGCTTCAGCTTATCGGTATTATTGAGTCTGGTTCCTCTCATCTTTCTTCTTGACACAGTTTAGCTTAAGCCAGCTTGCAGACTAATCAAACACAATAATATTATGATTAATTCAGGTACTGGTGATTTTTGACAGACTGGGAAGGTGCCAAGTCCTTCTAGCAAATGAAATCTGAATTTCCATAAAGCTTGTCTGTCGAAGGAAACTTGAAATGGTCTAAAATTTCCTGCTTCTACGTCGGCGTTGACAACGTGTCCTGGATTAGTCTGTGTGAGGCGGCTCTTGAAACTCTGACTCTAGGCCTTGTTAATCTTCCCACAAATTCTTGAGTGGATTTTGTTTCTCTATCCTCTTAAGGCTGTTGTTATCCTTGTTACTTGTGGACCTTTCTCTACCACGCTTGTTCCCTCCAGCCAGCTTTCATTTAATAATGCCTGGATACAGCAGTCTGTGAAAAGCCACCTTGTTCAGCTTTGACCTTTTCTGGCTTCCACTTTGTGAGGCACTTCAATGACTGTCTGCAAGAAAACTGGCTCAGCATTCCTCCCCGTCATTGTGGAGGCCATCACATGGCTATTTTGTATAAAATTTTTTTTCAAAATAAATAATTGTTATTGATGTTATGTACAGCATTTTCAACTATTTGAAAAATGTACTTTGAAGTTTTCATTGACTATAAGCCATAATTTGTCTAAACTAGCGGTAATAAACTGCAATTAATCTATTTTATTTATTGAATTGATTTATAGATTAATTATTTATTCAAATATATTATTGTTCCTGATACCTTGCTCATACAGCAGGATTTTAAATTTCTCAGTTTATTTTCATACCTTGAGAGGCCATACACATAACGACAAATAATTATAGGTTTAACCGGTTTGGTCCAACAGTGTCTGGTGCAGAGCCACACATCGAAGACAACACACCCCACACAAACACACACTCACACACACCTACATACACACACGCACACACACACAAACATTCAAATGTCAGACAGGAAATTTAGCAAAATCTCATGGTATCAAACATAAGTTCAGAGAACACAAACAAGGCCAAAAAGTAAGATGCAATGGAGATAGGTTGTGCACTATTTTTGGCACCATCGCAGTTGTTTGTCTTCTTTGTTTTTGATTCCTCTCTGTGTTTCTGTCACCTCACTTTCTGACTCTCTGCACATCACATTTAACATGTGATGTGTTTGTCCTCAGGGAACACCTCACACACCTCACAACATATTGAACTACATCCCCGATTCAAGACTAGAGCGTTCCCAGACTCCTTCTGAGTAGACAAAGTGACTCTTAACACAGCAGACAGCAGAAATATTTCCTAAGATTATCTTTAGAGTCATCATGATAATCGGGACATTTATAAGATTGTTGAAACGGAAAGATCAAGTGAGAACTTGGCATGATTATTTTATTATGTCAACCAGGCTTAACTAAGAATAAGCACATGTGAAAACAAGGGCACATCTCTGCTTAATACAACTGAAAGAGTGCCTCCTGTTTATAAAAACACACCGGCTCACATTCACTTTTTTTCCCCATCTTTTTCTGAGTAAATTCAGTTATTTTTTAATGCCTTGTGTTGCTTTGTCGACCACATTGGGCTTGCTCTTTTTCTGCCTGCAGACTAGGCGGCTTATAAGCTGTGAGGTGAGGAGCCTCTCTCTTCAGTTGTATGAAACGCAGCTAATGGATATATTTATATGTTTCTATCTATAGCAATTAATTACTACAAAGGGTTTGTTGCTGTTAGCAGCTTACGACACAAATGTGTGAGCAAGTAAAAATAAACTGACTTTATTTAGCAAATACACACTACATAGTCGAGGGGGGTGATACCATTCCTGCTTGACTTAAAATATTGTGCATCTATAGGCCTTTAAAACCAGCATGCCATCTACTCAACCCGATGTTATGCCCATCACCATGCAAATGGTGAAAATCCACAATCTCGGCTGTTTAGTCTTCATATCCCCCATTAACGTAACGTTGTTATCCTTTAAAGGTCGCCTCTCCAGGCAAACTCCAACTTATGAGCACATGGCAGTAAATCATTAACCCCAGATTATTTCTTCATGAATAAATAAAAAAGAATGAAGATGGAAAGGGTAATAAAACTACTCAGCTTATCTAAAGAAAGATTTATGAAAAGATAGTCAAGAGAAGCCTGTTGAAGTGATGGATAGAGTAAATGAAACTGATAGCAAAGAGCTTAAGTGGCTAGATGGATGGAAGAAGGTGCATGAAGGAGCGCATGAAAGGCAGTGACATTGAGCGATGGCCACATGCAGAAGAAAAGAGGAGTTTTAGCTGAAGGAAACCAAGGAGACAGTCAAATGGCAGATGTTCGCCACTCAGTCATGCTTTTTATATCTGCTCAGCAAACTTTCAGCCGTGCAGTCATAAAAGCAAAAAGTTGTCCTAAGAATGCAGAATGAAGCTGAGGAAAAGCTTTGTCACTGTGAAGTAAAGTCATTTTTATGCCATGTATTCGTCTATCAGACTGCAGGCAGATGTTCCTGTGACGGCTCCCTGTCAGCTGAGAGGTATCGACAAAGCACAGCGTAAAGGAGAAGTTGTGCTAAGTGAAATGATTGGGGACAAATTGCAGTGCCAGCTGAGTTTGAACTGAACTGCACACAGCGTCGTTACGTTGTCAGCTCCTTTCATCAGTTCTTGGATTGGTTTCTGAGAAAGTCAGGGATAGAAGTGATGGCCGTCTGGCAGACTGTAAAACAGTATGAAATATTGAAGAGGCTTTAATACGGCGGCGAAGGGTTCACTCGGTTCACAAAGTAGGTCATAATAACTGAATTAAGGCTTTGCTTCCTCTGCTGGGCCACTCTATCAACATTAATGCTTGTTTTTCGCTTGAGGTGCCTTTCTATGCTATAATCCACTTTCATCTTTAATAAGTCACATTAAACCTGCTAAGAAAATACTTTTGAATGTCTTCTTTCATTTGTCTTAAGTTTTATTCTATTTTATACATGTGTTTATCTGTGATGTAGTTATTTCAGAAACAAAATCAGCTATGCTAACTTGTAAAAAATCGCTTTAAAAAAATGAAAATCAAGACAAAGTTAGAAAACAAGGGTTAGGACATAGGCATCATATTTATTTTAATTACATGGTTTATAATGAATGACAGATTTACATCACTATGCCAACCACATATTGTTGAAAGCCCAGTCAAATCAGAAGTGATTTTGTTTTTTCTTTGAGGTTAAAGAAACGTATTAAAAGCAACTTGTAAAACATGCATCAGCTCCTGTTTTACTTTAAAAAAGCAAGAAACTCGGTTAGAAATGTCTTGTTGATTATAGCTGTACTGATCAACAGGCTGTCCAGGAGAGTCAGTAACTGGCCTCTTTGGTTGCACTTGACAGCGTTTTCAGATATCCAGGATGAATGTCACCTCTTAGGAGTGTTTGTCCTGGTGTCATAATTTCTCTCTTCTCTTTGTTTACTTTTGAAATTTAATTTCCTCAATGCCCGTTTAACTTCATTCAGAAATTTCACAATATATATTCAGCAAGTGACTTTGTGACAGATTTGTTTCCGCAACATCCCTTTTCGACTTTGCAGGATGAAATACTTGCAGCAACACTACTAGAGAAACTCAGACTCACCATCTTTTTTCCAAGTTCTTCAGCCAGCACCTTGTTCTGCATGCTTTTCTCCTCGACCTCCAGGCTTTTCTGGTCGAAGTTTACAGCCAGCTCCTCCAGAGCCTGAAGCACCTCCTTCACCTCAGTCTTAGCAGACTCATTTTCCGCTTGCAGCCTGCCGAGCTCTGACTGCACCTTCTCGCTGTCTCCCCTGGACGAAGCTAAAAGCTGAAAGGTAAGGAGGTTTAACTATATATAAGAGCTCCATAAAAGAAAAAAATACGTGTAGAAATAAAACAGAAAAAATGCAAAGGACTACTTTTTAACAAAACACAACGGCCTATCTTCTAGAGAAAATAAATGTCTTTACAAGACTGCAATGCAATGCAGGTGAACAGATTATTCCTATTTAAAGTATTCACCTCAGAATATCACTGCACAAAGAGAGAGGTCATTTTATTTTGCCACCAGCTTTTGTTATTCTGCTGCAGCCCACTGAGAGTCATCTCCCTGAATGACACGTCATAAAATGTAGATGCTGCTCCTCCTGGGTTTTCAGTATATTTACACAAGCTCACAGCCTTTGTTTGGACAAATGGTCATTATGCTGCAAAGTCTCTGATTTGGTAGCTACAATTGTGGCAAATCAGCTCACAGTAGGGCTGTTATGGGACATAAATGTCCAAATGTAGAAAATGTAGATTCCACTTTTTTTACATTAACTATCTTTCTCATTCTTTCCTTGCTAGATTCCCAATTTTCTCTGTTTGTTGCCCTGGTTCTATGTTGGTTAGCCTACTGGGTCTCAGCCTGTGCCTGTGTCCAATGCCTTTTATTTATCTGCAGATTTGTTTTGATGCTCCTGGACTGACAGCTGTACGTTTCTGTTTTTACTCATTAAAATCTCTGCTTCACCAAACTGCAAGTCCTTATCTAACCTAAAAATGCCAACAGTATGAGGTTGGTAAAGTAATGATTTGGGGAACCACGCTATTTGCTGGTGTTGCTCCACTGATGTGTCCATAGACACAGTAGCCGTTTTTCATTTTCCAGCAGGACTTGGCCCTCAGGGGAAAAGTACCAATGCCAGTTTAATGATTGTGGTTTCTGTGTTTTTTTATTAGCTAGAAAACTGGCCTGTACCCTAAAAAGAATCTCTGGGTTGCAGAAAGGTGAGACAGCAGATCCAACAACGCAGACAAGCTGAATGCTGCCATCAAAGCAACCTGAATTTAATACCTAAAAAGACTTAAAGGCTGATCATCTCCATGCTATGTTGCATTGATGCAGCAATTTGTGCAAAGAAAGCTATGAGATTCACACTATTAATAATCTTTCTTTGCAATTTAGTTGCTTTATTAATCAAATTTTACTTATCAACGTTCCAGCCCTGAAAATATCTCACAAGTTATTTCCTTCTTTACTTATTGGCAAAAAATATTTTACTGGCTGAAAAAGCAACTAACTCAAAAACATTTTGTAACTGAAGAAAAATGAACTCCAAGGAGTTTATGGTGAGCTGCAGCCTTTCATCTGTGTTTGCCCTGGAGTTTAAAAGGTTGTGTTTCAAACTCCAGTTAGCATAAATATACTTACTGATCAGCGACCACAGTCTCATTTACTCTATCTCCTTTTTGGCAGCAGAAATGTGTTGTTTTTCCAGCTCATTCATCTCAAGGGCAGGATGGTAAACCCTCTCACAGCTGACTTCTGCTTGAACTGTGATTCACGTTGGCACGTTCGCAGAAACGACGGCCCACTGTGAGCTGTTTAAAGCGAACCGATGAAAGGATGTAAAAACCAAGATGTTTTACCTCCTCCTGGTCGAGCATCTGCTCCTTCAGCTTCTCCACCATCTGGCTCTGGTGGTTGATCTCGTCGTCCTTCAGTGGAATAGAAACGATTAATTTGTATGTTTTTATGACTGTACACCAGAATCTTCTGGGTTCAGTGGGTGAACACAAGCAGGCAATTACAACTTGCGCTCAAAGTTGTAATTACAACTTTGGGTTTTAAAAAGTAATTTAAAAAACAAAGTGTTTCTAGACGTGTGATGGATAAATAAAATAAAATTAAGCCTTTTAACACAGAGTGTAATATTAGAAACACATGCCTGTTTGGTTGTTTTTTCTTTATGTCAAAGTTCAGAGATCGTCCAGACTGGACATTCCTAATTTCTTTTAGTTCTTGTTTCCAAGAAACCAAACTTTCTTGCAATCTTCAAGGGTGATGCTGATTTTCTCAGCAATATAATTTGCTTTATCAAAGTAACAAATGGTACAATGTTGGTAGAAAAGAGCAAAATAAGACCTTAAAGGTTGAATAGTAAGGCCTGAGATAAAGTGAGAGATGAATCATTAATGTCACTTTCAGAAGCATTTTTTTTTATTTGATTAAAGTACATAAATATCCTTAAGACCACAAAGAGCCCATTTAGGATGCCCGTTTTTTTGTACCGGTAGACACAACAAATCTCTTCAGTTTGAGAGATTTTTATTCCAGAATAAATCATTAAAAAAGAATAAAGGAATATGTGAAATGGTCATGCATCAAGCTGAAAATTAGAGGGAGAGAAGCAGTAAGTGTAAAAAAAAAAAAAAAAGAAAAATACTTAAAAGACTTAACTCAAAAAGCCTGATGAAGTTTTGATCAAGGCTGTTTAAGAAGTCAGGTTTCTTGGAAAGAAAACTTTGTAGAAGTGAAAGTGAGGAAGTAAATTCAAGAGTTTAGCACAGTATGGGATGGATATCGGAAAAAAAAACATCTAAACATCATGTACTTAATACAGAAAAGTGCAAAAGGGAAGAAAAAATATAAATTAATTCAAAAATATAAGTGCTGAACTTCAAACTAGACTCTACAAACTGTAAAATGGAATGCAAGAAAAATATGTTAATTTAAGGCTAAGCTTTTCAAAATAAATTACACCTACTTTGCCTCAGTGATATCCTTCACTAATAGCCGCTACTGTAAATAAATCACCCCTTAAATGTTCTCTGTACTCTGATGTACTCTGAGTGGCTGCATGCATGTTACTGCATCTCACACACGGTGTGTAATCAGCTCCGCATTCATTCCCTGACTATCCTCTTGCTGCTGTCATCACCTTATCATCCAGCTGCTTGTACAGCTTGCGGATCTCTTCCTCATATTTATGCCGCTCTTCCTCTGAGATGTGAACCACAATGGATGACGCTAAGGAGCAGGGGCTGCAAGGAGTGCAGGGGGTGCATGGGCTGCATAATTCAAGAGTTGGCTCTTCAAAATCCAGAGGCACAAAGCGGGCATCCTCCGATCCTTCACCCAGCTGCCCCAGCACAACATCATTCTCACCTATAGAGACAGAAGGAAAATACTGTCATTGAGCTGCCCTGCTCCTTCTCTCAACCAATGAATGCATAAAATGGGATTATGAGGTTCATCTTATTCATGTTTCCTTTGAATCCAATCAATTCAAATGTGAGATTTAAAATGGTTCCGTGTCAAGGGGAGACATCTTCCTCCACACTGTCACCTAGCATTAGCTCAGATGACACAATTGTGATATTAATGAGAAAAAATGTCATATGCGCGTTTTGCACAACATTGTTAGCTGTCAGGATGTACAAGGTAAACTCTGATTCGGTGCAAAAACTAATCTAAGTCTGTCACAAATCTCAGGGGGAGAGGAGGACCTAATAGGAAATACAAGTTTATCTTTACATTCAAGCTTAATTATCATATTCAAGATTCAAGATTTGTCTTTTGAAATAACAGAAAAACAGGGAGCTCAATGAAAGTATTGAAATAGTGTCTTTAAAAATTAATATGCAAGTTGCATCTTTAAATTGGGATATTGTGCATTTTCTAACCATATTTTAGCAAAATACACCCCGATAGAAAACAAAGCAAATTGTTGAACTGTAACGTCAATGAAAAATGCAAATGGGTTCTCTTTGTTTTATCATATAAATATAAACCTCTACTAGCATCAAAAACAACATATTTTGAAGCTTTGACTCACTTATACAATGAAAAGGAAGACAGCAGGGTTATTTTAGATCTAAATATATTTTTTATTTATTTATATTAAGTCTAGAGCTGCTTTCTGTGAGTCACAGTTTAAATGTTAGTCACATCAGCTCCTGTCTCTGAGGATTTACTATAGTTGAAGTGAAGGTCTATTTAAACATACTTTGATGTTACATTCCTTAACACATAGTTCAACAGTCTCCCTGTTTAATATGTTCTTGCTTAACATACACACAAGGAACTCATTATATATTTACTCAGGTCAGTCGGATCAGATGGGTAAAGGCTGCGGGGAAACATTGTTTGTTTTTAATCACGTTTCACATGCACTTTATCTTGTCTGCAGTGAAAAGGCAATCTACAGGAAGCTGAAACCGGATAAATGTAAAACGAATCTGCAAGCAATTATAGAGCCTCAGATCTAAGGGAAGAAAGAGGAGGGCACGTTTTCCACTTTTACTATTGAGCCAAAAACGTTCGTTTTATTGATTGTTGTTAGAGCTACCCAGACCGGACTGAGTCGTGATCTTGTTAGTTGCTGTAAGTTTTCACTTTTGGGGAACCTCCATAAAAATCTATAGGTACAACTCTTGATTCTGTTGTCTTTATATATCCAGTCAGTACATTTCTTCTGTCTTTGTCTTGTTCTTTCGTGCCTCTACTGAGGGAAGTGAAACATTTCTCAAGGACTGGTGTCCTGGTCCAGCAGTTAAATACCTGCACACATTCATTTAAATGAGCAGGCTCGTCAGCAAAATCCTTCAGAATCTGGGGGACAGGCAGTGTGCTGAGACACAAATGAGCATATTCATAATATTGGTCTACTTTTTTGAGAACTGTGACCTTAAAAGCTGTTTTTTATGTATATAACAAATCTGAGCTGAGCTCGGCTCTCTCGGGCATCGTTAAACTGTGCTCAACTCACGAGTAACAGCTCTATAAACCAACTTTTAGAGTTAACTGTAGCAGTTATGGGCAAAAAATCCAGAAGGTTTTCCCCCAAAAGAGAGAGCACATATATGTATAGCATATGCAGTTGTCTTTGTAAAAACCTGTTATTGATGATATGTACGCAGTGTAAATGATTAATGAAAAAAAAAATTTTGTAGTACCTTTGCAGTCACATGTATAGAACCTGATCACTCAAAGCGCTTCAGACTGCAGGCACATGTATTGCTGAACTTAGCACTGGGAAAACTGGGAGAAGGCAAAGGATATTTATTTATTTATTTTTTCAAAAATGATCTGTCTCACACCACTACTGTTTCACAGCGTGTTAAAGATGTGGCTTATAATCCAGAAAATTACGGTATATTGGCTTGTATTGTGGAGTTCTGCTGGAAACGCTTCAACTGGGATTGAAGTGTTTTCTTTGTACTGGATGATTAAAACCTGACTGGCTTGGATTTGACACTCCACTCTGGCAGAGACTCTGCTTTCAGAAATGCAAACTGAGTAAATATTCCTGTTTGAGACAGTTATTTCCTTTGGGCCAGTCTTGATTAAGGAGCTCAGTAATGTAGTGCAGGATGGAGGTCAACAGCATTCACCTACAAGAGTCCCAAGTCAGAAGTGGGAAGCGGTGAAAAGACCTGTGGGAGCGAAATTGGGGCAAAGTTTCTGTCAAAATGATCTATAAAATATTGTAAGTGCTATCCAGAGAAAGAGACTCTGAGGAAGAGTTAAGTGCGGAGCTACAGGAGGACGCTATAAAAGAAATTATTTCTGCTCATGAATGTTCAATAAAGATGTGTTACGGTTCATCAAAATGCGGGTCAAACGCTGGGGGGAGATTTTTTCCGCAAGAAACAAAAGGCAGAAATTAGATTCATGGCTTGAATGTCAACTGATCACCACCACTGAGTGCACTGACATTTGAAAAGTCCAACAGATAGGAGTAGATGCACATCACTGTGTGTGTGGGGGGGGGGGGGGGGGAAAAAAAAAAAAAATGGGGGGTTTTGGGGGGTTTAATAGGGAAAAAACCACCT
>NW_015112657.1:195065-313602 GCF_001443285.1 Poecilia latipinna | reverse complement strand
CTTTAAAAAAGTCAGATAAGAGGGGGGGGAGGATGTTTCGGCGTGGGGGGGGGGGGGGGGGGGGGGTGCAAAGAAAAGAAAATGCTGGTGTTTGTGTGTGTTGACATGTGAGAAAACCACTCTACGTTATGACTTTTCTGTGGCCAGGATGGTCAGGATATGATTAAAACATAGAGATTCATAAAGCAAATTCTGCTGCAATAATGTATCTGAGTACAATGTATGAGAAATCCAATTACACAAAGTGTGCAAGTTTGAAGAAAAAAAACAAAAAAAAAAACTAACAGAGATAGCCAAAAAGCAGTGTTTATGTGTTTTGGGCATGAGTCCAACAAATCTGTTGGTCCGTTTTCCTCCTACATCTTCACTGACAGGTATTCGGATTAGATCAAATAAGGTTAAATCTCCCCTTACGTGGAGGGAAAAGCGATGCCTGTGGGTTGGTGAAAAATTCATTCCTGTAAGTGAAAAGCCGTCCATGCATAAAAAGAGACAGGAACAGGGACATGTTCTGCAGTCATTCTTCTCTGCAGAGCTTTGTTCAGCACTTCCGCCAGGTTTTCCTCAAGTCGTATTTTTTTAAATGGAAGACTGATTTGAAGGTTCGTCAGAAAATAGAGCTGGTTTTAAAAACGACTGCCTCAAGAATGAGACAATGTAGGGGAATAAAGAAAAAGAGTCAAACTAACTGATAACATAGTAAATCTTATCTTCTGCCATTGAAATGGTTTCTAAGATATATAAAACATGTATTATTATATCATACCACAACAGAATATTTGAAAATGTATTGATTAAAATCCCAAGCGGACTTTGATCCATCCACTTGAGTTTAAGTGGTAAAGCTTAGTTCCTTTTTTGGAAGTTAAACTTTAAAGCCTTGGAAAAAGAAACTATTTGATCCCTTTCAAAAATACTTTATCGGTGGTCCTAGTCATTTTAGCCCTTTGTCATTTTGAACTTTTGCAGCATCTTGCTTGGACTTTGCAGAGACTCCATGTATTTTTATGGTGATTTTCTATTAATTTATCCCAGTTCGCTGCTTAGAAACTAACATCCACCACCAGAAGGTTGCTTAGGGTTATTTTTATTTGATCAAGGACCCCAATCGCTCTTATTTATGAAGAATCAGTGAGCCCAACAATCAATGAAGAGAATATAATGCAGGGGTAATATTTTTTAAAAATTATATCCTATTTAATAAGTTATACATTTTAAGAATCTACAGCAGAAACTGAATGTCTATATAGTCTGTTTTTCTCCCCAGTTTCTAACTCAATTATTCTGTGTTAGGTCAGCCAGGATCACCACAATTATTTTTAGTTGCTAAATGCCAGAGTAATGAGGGTTTTTTTTTTTAACCATGTTTAAAATCGGAAGCTACGCGCATTAAAATGATTCTGCCTTTAACAAGCTGTGAAAGCACAAATTATGCCATGACGTAATAGGATTTTTAGTTAACTGGAGGCAAATCTGTGGTTTTATTTTAAGGCGTTGAAGGAAATTCTTTAAAACATCAGTCAGAATATCAGGAAGTGGACTGCATATTTTCTACTGATCCAGTCATGGTCTACTGTAAGGATATTTTGTTCAATGTTTTCAATTAATTTGGTCAGCAGTAGGTTGCCAAATTCAATATGTGAAGTTTTGTGTTTGGATATATTTGAGCTAAATTTCAATCTGAGTCAAACTGAAGGGCCAAAACTATTCCATGAAGTCGCTGTCATTTGCTTGGCTGAAAATATCAACATTTTACAATTTTTACATGAGACACAAACGCACGAGCAGCCATTTTCACATTTTCTTTGTACAAGTACGTACAAATCATGATCAGTGGAAGCATTACCATTCCTCCAGCAGTTCAGCTCAGCTTCAAGTCTTTGTATAGTTTCCTTCATCGATCTGTTCTTCTCTTTTTCCTTCTCATACTTCTTCTTCCACTGCTCCGCTGTGAGCTCCAGATTCACTGTGACGGTATTCCTAATGGTCTTGGCTCTAATTAGAGGGGAGCATGGAGAAGGAAAGGGCATCACAGACAGGAAAGGAGGGAGTTAGGAGCGAAGAGGTTGAAGGGACAAGGGACAGTAAAAAGAGAGGAACAACAAAGTGTGAGGGAACAGAGAAAATGTCTGCCTGCGCAGTGAAAATTAGCTTGCATCTCATTAATTGGTATGCAAATTGGCTATGTGCAAACAATGTTTGGTGTGCATAGGGTGAGGGAGCAACGGAGGACGGGTGATTCGCACTGCATGAAATATTTACAATGAATCAATGCTATTATAAAAATCTTAAAAAGATTGAGTATGTTATTCTGCTGCTTAGCACAAATAAAAGGTTGAATGGAAGGATGTGCTATTACTTAATTTCACACCCCAGTAAGAAAACTGTGTGTTCTTATAAAAGTACTTTCTACTGTTTGTAAGACAAACATCCTTCTCTGCTCATTTCTTTGCCAATTAGACCTTAGATAAAAGGGTGTGTGAGGAGCAAAATGAAGATAATCAAACATATTGTTCTAAAAAAGTTCAACAGCAAGCATAATCCTATGAAATATTTGATTTGTGTGCCTTTAATAAAGAAAAAAGAGCCCACATTCCTCATAGTAAATTAGTCTTTAGAATTAGATGGCATTTGAAAAAACTTAAGAAAAAGCCAAGAGATGATTTAGTTATTCAACTCTTCTGTTCTGTTTTTGTTCCTTTGTGAAAGACCAATTAAACCTTGAAGTCACTGTAATGTTATTACTTAGAGTTTCACTCAGATCACCCCCATTCATCAATGTGATACTAATTTGGGGCTTTTAATGATACATTCAACTCAGTCTGTTTCCAGGGTGCTAAGATGCAATATATGATTAATCCCCGGGTAGATTTGGATTTCAAGTGAGTTTTTAATTTGAACAAACATGTTTTTTGTCATACTAAGAGGTTGAAGCAGCTCAGTTTGGAGTCTCAGCTGAAACCAATGGATTAGGGTGGTGGCAGGAGGCCTTCTAGCCATTTATACTACTCTTATATTATTTTACTACATTCTGCATAAATGTGGAACAGATAAAGAAAAAAAAACAACACATAATCTTGTGGACCACCAACCAGACAGAGCAAGAATGGGATCTGTGAAATCTTCAACGCCATTTTAATTCAGCAGCTAAATGTGCAACATTTGGACCCCAGTGTGTGTTACACAAAATGATAATCCCAAATCCACATCAAAAGTACTACTGAAACATTTTTGGACTGCACTTAAGCGCAGGCTGCATGTCAGGAAGCCAACCAATTTTAATAAACAAACCAGAAAAATGGAAAATTATCCCGCCAGAATCATACAAAAGTGGCAACAAAAAGTGTGGTGTTTTTATGCAGTTTACTGAGGGAAATTGATTCAATTAAATGTGGCGATGCATGCATGTATTTTAGCATGAAGAAAAATGGATTAAAGGAAGAAACTACAGTCAGTGTGCAGGCCAAGAGAAAAGTTAGAATAACCCAGTTCAGTGAACTGTGAAGCATCACAGGGTTGTGTTTCGCTTTGCACAGCAGTGCAGCAGTTCAGGACCACCAAGCACAGAGATCCATGTTACCGTTGGCCAAACATCAGCGTGGATTTGGTCTCTGCATCATTGTAGCTGGATGGAGAGCAACAGATAAACATGGTGGTGCGGCAGTTCCCGCCCAGTGAGTCCTGCAGGATACGAGTCATTTTGCTGTCACGGTACGGCACATGGGATTTCTGCAAAGAGACAAAAGCAGGAGAGAAGAAAAGGAATTCAAGATTGAGAAAAAGACATCAAAACAGAAAATGCAAAAGAGCCCTTTCTTTGAAATAGGAGTTTTTCACACGGGGGGAGAAGAAAAACATAAAAAAAAACTGTTCTCTTGCAGCTGTATTATTCAGAGTTGGGCCAATTTAACCCTCTGAATGCAGCCTTAAAGACTGTGTCCTTGCTCAGTGAATAGGAAATGAACACTCACATTTCTATCAGATTAAAACATTTCAGACTGTCAGCCTTTTTTCCATATGGTTTATGAGGACTTCCCCGAGCCTTGAGCCTTACAATAAAAAATAGTGAGTGTTCTAATTATAACAAGGAGGCTTGGAAGGACCACAGAGCGGGTCAAATGGATCATAATAGCAGCTGTAGTAGCGTAGAGAGCGGTGGATGAGAGGAACAGATGGCCACCAAACGTGTCACTGCAGCACACCAGAAAGACGAGACACAACTCTTACAGCAGTTTTACTCTTAGCATCAAAATTTAGCATTTTCTATTTATTTAACACTGTGTTCCTCTGTACCTCAGCCATCCAGAAGGTCATTGTGTGACAAAGAGGTAATAGCTGGATAGAATAGAAACAAAATTATGTTTTCTGATCAAATGTAAAGATCGTAATTGTCTCTCGGTTCTGCTGGACAAGCATCCGGGCAGTTCTGCAGTGTTCAGAGTTTTACAGTTAACTAACAAGGGATTGTGTTATATTCTAAGTTAGCAAAATAAAATGATTAACTTCAGAATCAATTCCACATGCATTCAGACAACACTTCTTTTGAGCATAGCATGTAGATATAAGATGAAAGACTCACAGCTCATTGATAAAAATGCAAAATTATTTTTAAATGAGCAAGTTAATCCCTGTAAAGTAATTATACAGGCTGTTATTATATAACTATAAATACACACAAGTTACAATCAGACTCACTGATAATAAACCAACTCCCATATTTAAGGAATTAATGTATTTCTAATTTAATAATTCAGACTAATTCATTGCAGCCAGGATACATATTCTTCCAATGGCAGGCATGAGTTATCTGTTTAAAACAAATAATTAACAAGTCAAGCCTCAGGCTGCTGCTGACGGATTAAAGGGACTGCAGAGCTTTTCATTTTTCATCTTACCGTTCCTTCAGCCAAAGCAGAAATGACGTTCCCCAGAGCCGATAGGGACCTGTTGATGTTCTTGGCTTCATCCAGCACCGATCCCTCCGCACCTGTCTTACTGACCTGACACAAATACACAAACATGGAAGAAATTAGTTCATTAACCGTTTAATCCAGGCAAATGAAATCTGTTTCTAATATAATTATCACTGGAAAGTCTCCTCACATCTTGTTTGTTTTGGTTTTTATACAGTTTTTAGGTTATAAAATAATACATTACGCTGCACGAGGTTGCCCTCTTAGAAATAATTTTATTTATGAAGGCCCTTAAAATCCTCTGTTTCTGATTTTATTCAGCATTCAAGCATCCAAAGGAATTTTACAGAGTATCTGAGAAGAGCTAGATAGATCTGTTAAAGACCATCTGGCTTTTTCTGATGCTTCATTATCTTTTGGTTATTTATTGTATTTTCTTGATAGATTGTCACACTTATTTTGCCTTCTAAACACTCCATCCCTAATGAACGTGTTCACAGTTTTTCCCACTGTAACCACAAATGTGACTGTTTTATGTAACAAATTAGTATGAGAGCCTTCAGAAAACAGCTGTATTTGTACTGAGATTAAGTCACACACGGATGGGCTTCAAGTACCAATTAGGTGACTTGTGAGGAAAGAACATAAGTTTGTATTTGCAGCTGTACGAGAAAACACAAGTCCAAGCAACACACTTCACATTGTATGTGTAAAAAGAAAACGAAAACCATTAATGATTTTCTTTCCACTTCACAATCCTGCATAATTTTGTGTTATTTTACCACATGAAATCCCTATAAAATATGTATGATGTTTGTAATTGCAACATTACAAAATATGAACAAATCCAAAGCAGATGAATGCTTTAGTAAGGCACTCCACATGAAGTTGTTTTTCTTATTCTCACATGCTACCAATTAAGTGCTTGCAAAATTATTTATTTCCATTAAATACTTGCTTCAGTGTGTTTTTTTCTGGCTCATAATATTTGGTTACTAAGTCTATCAACTTTAAAAAAAAACAACTTTACATGGCATTTAAGTCTGTTGTTTCAACAATTGGGCTCAAAATATGTTGTGCATCAGCATTTTGGAGGTAGTTATAATGGTGCTTAAGTAAGTTTGACTGCTTTATAGATTAATTGATCAGTGGTATAAAAACCTTTATTGTCCTGGTATAACTACTGTGTTTCGATTGGTTGAAATCAATAAGGAACAGGAAGCTAATGGGATGACTTTACAGAGAGTACACACAAATTGGTTTGCATTCATTTTCTAATATCTGCTTGTTATAAAGAAATGATACCAATAACAGCAGATCAACATGAGGAGACATCTGCTTCAGCCAGAACAGGATTCAGTAGGACTCCATTAATAAACGCCTCATAACATAAAGTATACATATATTTTATTCAGACAAAATAATCCATCTTTTCAGCATGGCTTTTAATAGAAGTCAAAATAAGATGTGACATGGTTTTAGGACTAATTTCCCAATGAATTTAAAGACCAAATAAATAAATGAGTACAGTATAACTTGTTAAGAAGGGAAAATGATGTGAGATGCAGCTGGATTTTCTGAAGATTTCTCCAAGACGGTCAATCTTGAGTGTATCCTAATTATCAGGGGATCTAATTAGAGCTAGATAAAAAGAAGCTTAATTAGAAGAAAAATCTGCAGACTGTGAACATTCTTTCATTTTAGTTCAGTTGATAACATTTTGTCCTCAACCTCCATAAATTGGTAGAGCAGAAATATTTCTTCATTGCTCCCCAGGGTTGACCAAGACAACAAACAGATGCACCATCAGCGCTTAAATGCTACAAAACGCAGCCGTCAGCATTTGTCAATACTGTCCTATATCTCTTTACTGCTCTTAGTATACACTGCTTCTTCTGTTACATTAGTCCCATAAACTCAAGACTATAAAAACAGGGTAGATCTTGGGGCTCCTCATAGATATGGGTCATTGATGGCTGATTATATTTGAATCAAAGGGCAATGACAATGGGGAAAGTTTGCGAAGACAGCGGTTGCAGTTGTGAAGCTCCCAGCTCAAAGGAGTGGCTCTTTAAAAACACCGAGAAGGTACCCATCCTACATTTAGCAAAAACAAGAAAATAAATAAAACATTGCGAAGAGTAGAAGAGAAATTAAGACATTGGTAACTGATGCAGGTAAATTTAATTTAGCTAAGAGTGAAATATGTTTGTTACCGTTTGTTCAACTAGCAGGGTAAAGCTAAAAATAGCCAACTTTGACATGGCTCCTCCTTTAGATTAAAATTGCATCCAGTTGTGTTCAGTTTTCTAGCTTAGAATGTTTAGCTGTATAACTCATAGGCAACAATTCTAGATAATGTACTACAAATGTGCATAGATTGAAGTCATTGTGTGGATATTTTATTCCCCAGTCATGTATCAAGTAGATTTTATGAGTCTGAAAAATATTTATTTATTCATGTGCTGGATTATTCTGCATGTATTCATGAAGAGTGATAAAACAGGCTTCATCATATACTTCAATCTTCCTTTATGAACAATTTTAGATGAGATAAGAAAGTGCAAGTTCAGCATTCACGACTTTGATTGATTATGCTGCATGTTCTATACTCTGTCTGCAGGACATGCCATGTTTCTTTGTTTGCCGCATCAATTCAGTCATCATCTACCTCGAGTCCATCCACCCCCCTTTTGGAATAATAGACATTAAATGTGGCTTTCGTGAACCTGGAGGAAAGAGCATCAACACAACCAACCTCTTCAAGTGCCATTGACCCTGATTGTACTACACTTATCCTTCGAGCTACAAAGGTTTGAATCTTGACATTGGAATCTCTTTGCCTTGAGAACGTTCTCCCTGTGCATGTGCAGGTTCTCTCTGGTACTCCCACTTTCTCCTGTGCTATAATCCAGAAACCTGCAGGTTAGGTTAATGAATCTCTTTGAATTGTTCTTAGGAGTGAGTGTGAAAGCTTGTTTCTGTGTTGCCCTGTGAGGCGTGCTGGTTGGAGATACCTACTGTGCATTTTTCCCAGAGTCTGGAATTGCATCTGCTGTTGGCATTATCCACTTGATCAAACAGAGATTAGTTTTTTTGCTAACAAAGTCGAAAAGTAGTTATGTTAAAAGTAGACTTCTGTGTTCTACCTTAAATCTTTATCAGATTGTCACTGTGGCTTAATTAGCTCAGGTTTTGCTTCAAAAAACACATTATCTAAAGGTCACTGTTAGTGATTGCAGAAAAGCTTGGTCTTTATTGTGAGTAACTAACAATTCATGTGTCAAACTTGGTAGTGGTGTTAAAAATCATAAGATGACATTTAAATTAACCTTTGTGATATTTTTAAATTTGGAGTTATTTTGTTTTGGTCCACCTCTGCCTACTTGTTAACTTTAAAGCTACTTTATGTCATGATCTATGGTGGTTGAATGGTGAGGAAAGATGCAGGCAGACCCAGGATGAAGTGATGAATGATTTAATGAAAAATATCCACGGAACAGGACAGCAGGGAGCAAGACGTAACACGACGGTGACACACGACGACATTACACGACGAGGATCCGACAGGAGACAAAGACAACAGGGGGACTAAATACACTGGGAGGGTAATCAAAGAAACGAGACACAGCTGGGATCAAGACTCACAGGCTAATACACAGATCACAATACTCTCAATAAAGTGAAGATACTAACAGCAGGTAGAATATTTCCTGGCGAAAACCTCTTGAGATCCCCGCCTCAATAAAACAGGAATGTTTCTTTAAATGTTTAAAATAAAAAAACCTGCTTATTTCCTACCTTCTCACTCCCAGCAAGGTCAACCAGGTAGAGCTTCCCGCACAGTTTCTGCTCCGTTTCCACATTTTCTTGCTTGATGTTAATCAGGAAGATGCTGTGACTACGTGAACTATGCTCATTCATATCTAGGTAAAAATACAAAGAAGAAACAAGGTCAGAGAGCGTAGACTTTATTCAGAGTTTTAATTAATTTCACTTCCTTTTCCACAAAAAGAATGAAGTTGATCAATCCCCACTCTGCACTTCACAAATCCTTCATCCACCGGAAAAAAAAAAGTCCTGACATGAAATGTGTGACAGTTTGAATGTCAGACCATCAGGAAGATCAACGGAGTGACTCACTGGTGACAGCAACGTGACGGTTGGCCTTCCCCTCATCTATCACATCCATCACTTCTTCAGGACTGGTGACGAACCGCTCTGTGCAGCCCTAGATGTATTGCATTAGTAGATTACATTAATACACTTTTTGCTGTAACAAAGACATCTTCAAAAAGGCTTATGCATAGATAAAAGTACACATATACTCAACTTATTCTATGTTCAAATCAATCCTGGCATGTTGGCAAAGTCTATTTTTAGTATTACCTTGAATTACACACAAAATGCAGAAAGATGCATCACTTTGAGACGGGATCCTCAAACTCTGTTGCAAGACTGTGAAATTTGCTGATTGCTTGTTTGTTTGGAGACAGATTGAAACCAAACCAACAGTTAGTAAGTATACATGAGAAGATTGATGACACTCTTCATTTTGTTCGATGCTGTAATGAAGCAGCCAAATGATGCTTAACTGAGTCACTGAAAATAAAGCAAACAGTAGCTCTGTTTCTGTCAGCTGTTCAGGCAAAGTCAGGATATCGATGATTACAGCTTCCAGCTCCTGAATATTAAAGTCATTCTTCTCATTTGTAGAAGAAATGCAATAAATGCATTTTCCACCATACCGTTGCCAAGTGCACCCTGTTGTGTAAAAATCAACCAAATTAGATGCAGCCTCTAGTTGCTGACACAGAATAACAACCCTAATTTTCTGTAAACCAAGAGAGTATTCAGTAAAACCAAACACTGAGTAAATACTGTAGATGTAAACAACTTGTAAACTGACTTCATTAAAAATGGGATAATATTCTTGAGGCTACTGGGTAGTTCAATAAAGTAGTCATATTCAATACAGTAAAAAAAAAAAGGAATCGTTAATTAATTTCAGTAACTAAATTTTGTAAGACACATTACATACTGCAGATTAATTACACTCAGACTGATGTCTAGCCTTTATGATGATTATGATCATAATTATGTTGCTTTTCCACTTAGAGTTAATAAAGACATGACATTTAAGATTAGAATATTAAGACACAATAATTAGAAACTTGATGTGAGCCTATAATGAAAAGTATGTTTAGTACTTACTTGAAGGTTGATATTATCAGGATGTACTTTTAGTCTGACAAACAAGCCTCATCATAAGCATATTCTAATTTATTGTAGATTAACAAGCAGACACCTGTCATGTGTAAACCACAAACATATTGAAAGTTTCTCATTGGTCTGTTGGAAGCCTCCCTTTATTGTTTTTATCTTTTTTTTAATTAGCTTTGAAAAACTAAATAAATTAGTTTTTCACCAATTATTATTGATCTTGACTGTACAAAGGTATAAACTTGTGCTATAGAATTTCTTTTTTTTTTTTGTACTCTTCGGATGAATCCCTTTGTGCAATGAGATTGCTTTGAAACCTCCCTGCAAAGTATGCCTTTAGCTAGAGGCTATATCAAGTGATGTAAAGAAAAAATGGCAGCTGAACCTCATCTCAGCTTCAGTGGGTTCATTCTTGGGAGATGCAACCTCAAGAACACTCAAAGTAAATCAAAAGATGGTTCAATAAAATATGAGTTTAAGGGTTCACACACTTTTATTTTTTTCAAAGTTTCCTCCCAACATTTTTTTTATGTTTTTCAATTGAATAGCCTTGGATTTATCACATTAAAGATTGAAAAAGTCTGAAAATTAGTTTTGCATTGTATCAGATTCCTGAATTTTAGCAGGGGAGCATAGACATTTGAGAGTGAATGCAGTTGAAAATATTCAACAGTAAATAAGCAACACAAACAAATCTGTAAAATTTATATGAAGATGTTTAGAATTTTATAAAAATGCACCAACTATTCTGCCAGGAATTGGCAAGTTTTTGCTGATCAGGTCAAATATGGAGAAAACAGATTCATTTTCTTCCTACCATGTTTGGGTTTTGAACACATCCACCAACGGCATATACTTTGATGAATTTGTTTTGGGAAACAGAAATAGTATTGGTGATCATTGCATCTCTGGTGTTTAATGCATAAAAATGAGAGAAGTGAAAGAAATGCAATAACGGTGCACTACAAGTGCCACACATTTCCCAAAATGCAAAAATAACGTCATCAACTTCAGTGCTACATCTTTCCCAGGGATGAATTTTTGAGTCCTCAGGCAAATCATTAGCTGAAATAAACTTTTTAACATCAAAACACAACATTAGCCAGACTGGAACGTCTATGCAGCAAAGCTGAATCATATGTGAAGCTGACTCACCTTCACATAGGGAACCCTGTATTTGTCTTCATGCACTGACAGGTTGGTTTTTGTTACTGCAATGACATGAAGGGAAAATAAGCAGAAAGGACAACATTTCAGTCAAATCATTATAATTTTTTGCACATGAATTTAATGTGACCTGATCATTTTCTCTTCATATTTGTGAGTCAATGTCTTTTTATGCACTGTTAAAGGAAAAACAAAAAACTTGCAAGAGTCTATGAACGTTTTTAGATTTTAATTAATCTGTTTCTGTCAAAATCACTGAGAGGTTAAGTGGATGCTTCAGTGAACAAAACACGATATCTATGCACAGGCTCACATTCGTATTCCTGCATTTGTAATTTTTTAAAGAGTCCTGTTATGTTGATTATAATTAAAATTCAAAAGAATTATAGTGGATAAATCCTTGGATAATTTCTGAGAGTAAATATAAATGCTTTTGTAACTCTGCAGCATCTTTTGCCTCTCACAAATTCCCACTTGGGGTGTTTTCTTTACTCTTTTTATTCAACTTGCTTGTTTCGACTCTTTTGCTGCACCTAGTTTAAATGTTTCTCAGACTCTGCAAACCGTTCTGCATACAGATGGAGGTTTTGACCATTGTTTAAAGGTCCATAAAAGATTTAATCACAGGAATGGTGGCCATGGCTCTCCATCCAGCGCTACATCATTTTACACTGAATGTATTTCTGAGTGATAAGACTATATGAGCTGCAGCACCTTCACACCATCACTGACTGAAGCAGATAAGCAGAAAATGTAAATTATTGCAAGCAGCTTTTAATTTTCTTGTTTCTAATTCATTGATCATTTAATTGAATCATTTTATACAAATAAGAACCACATTTTTATCAATGAAAGAATTATAGATTTTCAAGTCTAATTTTCTGCAAAAAAGGACAATTATAGACTGAAAGGTACATTTAAAACATAAATAAGTCAAGGTCATCCTGGATGTGCCCCATGATGTGTCAGAGTAGCTTAAGGGTTTTGATTTTCCTTCTTCAAAACAGTGAACTATTTGACAAAAAGCATACCATCAAGGAGGTCACGGATTTTTTCCATGTAGATCTCAAAGTAGGAGACCTGCAAAAAAGTCAGAAACATGAAACAGAATTTATTTTTTTTTCTTCCCCCTGGCTAAATAAAACATACTGCAGTCCTGCTAAATGAGAGGTGAAATATAAAGATCCAAGTAAAAACTATTCCAACCTCTTGACTTTTCCTATGGGGATAAACCACAAACTTTAATGTATCTTATTGGGATTTTATTCAAGGCCGACATAAAGTAGTGCACAACCATGAAGTGGAAGGAAAATGATGCATGATTTTAATTTAATGTATGGTATGTAAATATATATATTCAATCCCCCTGGGCCTGTTCTTGCTCTCTGAGACTGATATTTCGGTCCATTCTTTGTTGGAGAATAGCTAAAGTTTAGTCATACTGGACAAAGAGCATCTGTGAAGAGCGATTTTCAGTTCTCGCTGTGGATTCTCATATGGAATCAGTTCTGAACTTTCTAACACATGGACACCTTTGATCTAAACCATTCCCTTGTAGCTCTGGCTGCATGTTTACAGCCTTTAAGCTGATGGAAGGGAAACCTTTGCCCCAGCCTCAAGTCGTCTAACATGTAGGCGGACAGCTGTAGTCCTCAGAGAAACACCTAAAACAACAGCTTCTGTTTATATAAACTACACGTTTATAGAGTATGAAGAGTAGTGCACCATCACTTATGGGGAGATAAAACCTGATGCCTGATGTGCCGCCTTTGGTTCTTACCCTTTCTTCCTCCCTCTTTTCTGCTAACTGCAATCAGAAGGAAAATTTTTCTACAATCTGATGTGAATTTTCAAGACCTTTCAGGACTGCTCAGGAACCTTGTCATGATGCTGTTTGTTCACTATAGGTTTCCAAAACTACTCTGAGGCGTACATAGAACAGCTACACAGCTAAACACCTCTTTACCAATTAGGTAACTTCTGAAAGCAATTAGTCACACTTGATTTTATTTAGGGTTATCTCTTAAACCATACGCATGCTATATAACACATTTTTATTTGCAAAACACTTTGAAAATAATAGTTTTTCCTTCCTCTTCACAACAACACACTAAAGAGATAAAGTTAAAGGGGTATGAATATGTCTGCAAGGAACATGTAGTTGGGTGATGCAAAAATACTTGCTACAACAGCTAAACTGTTGCAAAAATTCAGCTTCCAGCAGTGAGCTATAATCATTATCATCTTCATACCACAGGCTTACACTATAACACTGAGATGCGTAAAAAATGATATGCAGAAATATACTTGTTTATAATGATTTATTTATGTTAGTTAGAATTACATCAAAGGCCCTGAAACCGAGTCACCAATACGCACGTCGTTTTCGTCACACACACGAACAGAAATGACTGCAAAGCAACACAAACCTTGATATGAAACTCCAGGTTCTCATCCATGGCAAATATATGTTCAAAAATGTCCTGGGCGATCCGGGGAATGATTCCCATGGCCTGGGGATCATGAAGCTTCCCCTGCAGAAGGCAAAATGACTCTATGAGTGTGAGTGTGTGTGTGAACACTTGGATAAGAGATAAGTCTGGGAGGGATTAGGCAGAGAGAATAGTAAAAGAAAGAGAACATAGAGGATTTTTTAACTTGAAAAGGGCCAGGGCTGTTTCCCAGGGAGAGTTGTAAAACAAGACGGTTCCCACACAAGGCTGGGATTGAGAGATAAAGGATGATGGCTGTGATGGAGGTGGATACACTGACATGATGGCGGACAGAGGAGGAGATGACAAAAATCATGGAGGAAAAAAAAAGGAAGCATATGTGCCTGTATGTGCCACCAGAGAAAGGTTCTCTTTTGAATTATTTAGGAATACTGCACCTCCATGGTGTGTGTTTTTCCCGAAGAGGTCTGCCCATAGGCAAAGATAGTCCCATTGTATCCACCGAGTACATCTGAAATCAGGACAAAAGGAGGGGAACAAGTTAGAGGGGGAGAAAAACCTAAAAACACAAGTGAAAATCAAAAAATGGCACCTAAATTCAGTCCAATCGACAAACAAAAACCGCAGCAGTATCCAGAGAACGACCACTCTCTTTGAACTTTGCTCCTCATATAAACTGTGAAGCATGTGGTATTTAAACTTGAGTGGATCCCGAACGACCTTTGTGGCTGCACACAATAAACAACAACTACCTGAAGCTTTCAGTATCACCAGGAGGGACTCGATGAGGTTGCAAGCAGTTATAGAAACATTATTCTCTCCATTCTTATTGAGCCACAACAAGAGAAAAAAAAAACGGAAAAAGAAAAACACAACAATGTATCACAAGCTGAAGTAATAAAACACTCACCTGGTTGAATAAAAATGAGATATTGCTGATACAGGCCAATACACCAGAGCAGTAAAAGCCAAACATAAAAAAAAGCTAAAAGAGAAACATATCATAAATGGCTGGCTGCCACAGGTGAGCTGACCACAAACAAATCAGAAAAGCTTTGAGACGGAACCGTGCGGAAACCCGTTCCCTTCCTTCTCTCCTGTCTCTGCTGTACTTTCAAGACACAGCAGCATGTCTTCCTTCACTTCCACACTGGTCAGAGTGACACAATAACAAAAAAAAAAAGAATAAGGAGCTCAGCAGTTTCAACAGGATATAAAGACAGCAGGAGATTTAAGCGCTAAAACAAGAGATAACACTGCTGAGGATAACAGAGAGGAGAAGAGAAAACACAGGAAGCAGAGACGAAGCTCACATACAGATGCATCTCAGTAAAATAGCTCCATTATCATTTCATGAGTCGGGTTATTCCTGGTGCTTGTGCATCTTTTTCTGCAACATTTTTCCTTCCAAGTAACTTTCCATTTATATGCATGGAGATTGCATTTTGTGAACAGTCAACCTCTTTTTAGGACTTGCCCACTGTCTGTTCATTGTTTGCACGACATTGTTTGAGTATATGTTGGTGGTCTCTACATAGACCTTTTTATTTGCGCTTTTTGCATTTTAGGATGTTTTTCTTAAAGAAAATTCTTTGTTTTATCTTTTTCTTGCTGATGCAATGGGGAAAAAGCAATTCTATGTACTTTAGTGCCCAAAAAAGTCTCTGAACCATTTTTTCTAAGCTTTGTTGCTCTCCGTTTTCCATTTTTACCTCTGTCAAATTTGACCCCTTCATCTTGCTAAATCCTTACCTTGAATTTTCCCAGCCATGCACTGCAGCCCAGGTTGTCCCTTTTTATTCCATCTCTCATCAGCCTACATGGTAATCCCTCACTCTGTAAGTAATCTTGTGCAACAAATCAATCTTTTCTCATGCTCCGTCCTGTTCACTGTAGTGTTGTGCTTTGAAGGGAAAGAATAAATTAAATCCTAACTAGGAAGAAAAGCATATGGAGAATGATGAGAAGTGAATAAAAACGAGATGAGCTTGGAGCTTAGTTTCATTTGATATAGAGCGTCTGGCATATACACAATGTGAAAAATGATTATGCGAGTTGTACTTTTAGGGATTAATTTTAATGTTGAAAAAACAATGCTTACACTGAACACAAAATGTTACTAAATCTTAACCCTGAATGGTAAATCTTATAAAGGTTCTGGGGGTTTTTTCTGAAAGAACAATTGCATACAGGGCCTAACATTATAACACACAGGTATTGCCTACATGAACATTTTATTTTTTATTCTCACTTTTCAAAGTAACACAAAATTAAATATATTTTAGTCTCTCCAATTTTTTTTATTTTTTATTTTCCCCCAGAGGAGCCACCTCAACCTTCCTAAAGATAATGTCTTTACTCTGCAAGTCTTTGAGTATGATATAAAGTTTTCCACAGAATTAAAACATGAAGCATGAACACATGTTTCTTCACAGCACAGCGAGAAAGCCTTACAGGCCGTACAACAAATATGGGCCATTTGAATGTGGTCCATTTCTTCCTCCACTATCCTACCACCATAGGTATCCCGGCTACACATTTTTTTCTGATAGGTTGCTATAATTCCCTATAAATATGACCTTTTGTGTCGGTTTTAGCCTTAATAAGAATGACAAAGTTCTATTAATGTTTCCATAACCTATAGGATGACTTTCTAGACAGAAGGAATCCTGAGAACACAATCCAAAGTCTGTGTGTTTTTCACAAATCACAAGGCCCAAAGCCTAAGCAGTCAGTGTTTTAAAATCATAAACACCTGGTGAACCTCCTTTTGTTCTCATTCCTCCTTCCTTCCTCTTTACTGCTAAATGCAATCAAAAGGAACATTTTTCTTCAATCTGCCATGTTGATTTTACCTTTCGAATGCAGCTTGCGAATGTCACAATTTCCTCCCAGTGTCCAGAAAAACAAAAACAAACAAACAAAAAAAAAAAACAACATAGATGAGCTTATTTCCTGCCTATGCCTATAGTCCCACTCAATAGAGAAGCAGACAGAACGATATCTATGTGGAGCAAATCAGCTCAGTATTTTTTGGTGTGCACAGTATGAATTGTTAGATCGAGCTGCTGCTTAGGTTGCTTCCACCCCAGCATGAGCATGATGAGGTTGTATCCTTAGCATTAGACAAGTTCATTTGCACTTGGGCCACATGTCATAGATAACCACTTCCACCATGTCTCACCCAGGACTCCAATATCCTGCCATCTCAGCTGTGACCCACCATAACCTCTGAAAGGACGTTTTATCCATTCTGAAGACAGTCAGTAGGTCTTATGAATTATTAATAGGAAATTAAATGTATTCTTCATATGGAGCAGAAGACTATGCATAGACTCTGCAAAGCCCATAATCTTTAGCATTATTTTTTTTTACATTGTAATGTAGTCTAAATGGGGCCTTAATGATTTCATTCTCCAGTAATGTCTTACTTCAACTCTAATGGCACCAAAAAGTTGCTTCTGCAGGAACCGGAGCTATATAACATTACTATGGCAGAAGTCTACTCCAGAAAAATCTATCAGGAGTTACTGTAGAAAGGTGCAATTACTGCGAAAGTATTTCCAGCAATTGAGTGTCAACACTCAAAATCAGTAATAAAATCAGCAAACTTTGTTGGAAAAGATCAATTAAATGAAGCAAAGGCTACAACATTTATATTCTAAGATACAAAGTACCTAGTTTAAGTTTTAGAAGAGCAGATCAGTCCACCGGCTGCGTGGTCATTATGGGTTCCAAAGGCAAAAAGACTTGTAACACTCAAAACATATATATCTGTGCTTTTTTTTGTTGTTGTTGTTGTTGTTGTTGTTTTCAGATTTACACATTTTCATAAAGTTTGAAGTCTCTCTAGATAAATTATAGAGAGTAATCACTGAAGCAGAATCATTGGCAGAATCACTGGTTTGCGTTTTGTTGTTAAAAATAAAAGGCTTTTATCTTTGTGACATGAATCCCTTTCCTCTCTTTACTCCACACATTCTGGAGATAAAATTGATGCGCATGGTTTACAATCTTTTCTAGTAACACAGTTCCATAAAGGTGGGAGTGATAGTTCTTAGCTTTTTAGCCATGATCGCTCCGAGACAATCCTGTGTTGGTCTGATTTCACTGAAGTCTTTGTTCAGCAGTGAGGCTGCAATGAGGCTGAATGTAAACGGAAGCCCCTCTCAGCACCAGGGATCCTAATTTAAGAAGGGCAAAGGTGTAGCTAAAAAGTTTCTAGGAAATGAAGTCCTGGAAACCTTGGTTGAAACATACCTGAAGAGCTTTTATGATCCAGTACAGATTTACCTGCATGTTAAAATCCCCATTTTTATTTCTGTCTTTAGCCTTTGAACTTCTTGGCCCACTTTTCATGTTAACATCTGTGCATTTAGTTTAACGTTTCTTTAATCATCCTTTTTGGACATGTTTCTGGCTTCCATTTTATGAAGAAAATGCTGCCTTTTAACAATTTATGATCTCTTCAAATTTACTCTCCATGACGCCTCATGCTGTCTGATAATTAGTTGACAAAGAGCTTGATAGAGTGTGTTAATCACTTGTTAGGGCACACCCAGCTTCATTACAAAAAATGTCATCCCTCTTGAAAACAATTAAGCCCAAGGTTTGTTCAAGGTTAAACAACGTTGTTCAGGAAGATGTTATAGGAAACTATATTAGGATTCTTTTAAAATTGAACTGGCTGTGTCTTTAGTGTTAAGATATAGCATGCATTATTTTAATCTGTTTACCTTTATAATTCTCTACACCCGTGCATCCAGGCTGTGTGACTGAAAAATGAAAATAGGTTTCCTGCCGCCTGCAACGATATGTTGCTGCTGCCTGCATCAGCAATAGAGGTGCAGACCAGACAAAGCCAACGCAGAGATCAAGAATGTGCAGCAGATGCTAATTTAAGGTCTGCTGTCTTCTTCCTTTGGTGCTTGTATCCTTTTTGAGCCTTAAAGAGTAAATGCACAACATTTAGGTGACTCACCTCTGACAATCTGTTTGGCACAGGCGTTGTAGACTTGTTCCTGTGTGGTGTTAGTGGGGAAGACCTGGTCGTACACGTAGGACTTCCCCTGTGGAGCGCAAAATAAACATTGTCAGCTATGACAGAGACAGTTTGATGAGAGGCTCCAGTGAGTTTCAATATATATATATATATATAAAAAACATCCTAGGAGGTTTGCAAATGGATATTTATTAGAAATACCATATGTTTTTCACATGACTTTTACTGCCAAACTATAGTGTGTTGTAAACAAACGTGTCAGAAGACAAACCATCACTTTTACTCAGGGTGAGCTTGCTTTATGGAGGCTGTTTCAATGTATTGTGCAAGGTCTGAGTAAAGTGTCTCATTCTACAAGATACAGCATGAATGTCCACCTATATTTTATGCAGTGTGTGTTTTGATTGGAGTGCTGCTGCTGGGTGAAACTTTAAGTAAAGACTGTTCGACCTCAAGACAGTCAGACTGACAGGGAATCACTCTGAGGTAAAGCCATTAGAGGCAGCGCTGAAGAGCTTCAAGAGTGAACCGATGCATTGGAGAGAAGAAAAGGGTTGGAGGAGGAGAGCAGAGGAGTGTAAATGCAGAGAGGGCAGATGAAAACAGATGACCTGAAACCAGACTCTGTATGCAAGAAAGACAGCATGAGGGCAAAAGAGAAAAATAAAAAAAAGAGTTGCTTTTTGAATTATTTAGACTCACAACCAGAAATCCAGCATATTTGTTAGAGAGGAACTAAAAAAATGATGTGAGCACCAGTTTATTTCTCATTTGATGGCTACAGCTAGAAAACACATTCAAACCCCTTGCTCTTTATAAGATTACAGCCATTACCACTTCAGATTTGTGTTTGGAAATGGATGTGACAGACCAACACGAAGCAGTAAAAAGTCAAAAATAAAGTCCTTAAAAATGTATCCCACATATAATTCCAATAAAATACATTTACGCTCATGGTGGTGTCAGAATGTGAAAAAACCTGAATCTGTATAAAATACTTTTTCCAGCCCCTCTGTACAACTAAATATGTTATTTCAATATGACATCAGAGAGTAATAGTCAACCAAACAATCTAACCATTAGCCCAGAGAAAACCCGACCAATAAGTCCTGTAATCTGTCAATGTTAGGAAATGGGACAGAAATGCTCTCTATCAAGATTATTGCTGGTAATATTAAGGTTGTGTTGCTGTCTCTTTTAAGAAAACAAATCTATAAAAACATTTTCAGCCATTAAACAGTAAGTCTCATATATCACCATCATCCAAAGCACATCTAGCAACCTATTGGATAACATCATGTAAAAGTACATGTTTTTACTGAAAAAGAAGTAAAAGTAAGATTTCCAAAAAAGTTGGGAGTTAACAGGACATGTCTGAAGGTATGTCACTATCTTTGTCCACAATTCTTCAAAGGATCTGCAGCACCATCCGTGTGCATTATCAACCTTTTAGTAAGGCACAGAGGAAGAGCAAAAGGTCAAAGCTGATGCACCCGGTTGTAGAATAAAAAAAAAGAAAAAAAAAAAAGAACAATCCACTTTGTGTGAAGGACAGGCACCACTCCAAGCAATAAGGCTTTTATTTGAAAGCACACAGTAATACGGCTCTACACTGACTCTGTTTAGACAGTATGACGAAGAAAACAACACCAGTGATCAACAATTCTCCTGTCTGAAGTGTGACCACAGTGTGGAACTGGAAAGCATTAATAAAGCAGCTGCTTTCTCAACAGAAACTTTTCATCCTGTTAAGCTTTTCATGGTTTTCTGTTGCAGTGGGCCAAAACACTTAAATCACTTACTGCAGGATACATCTATTTCATGAATAAGTCTCCACTTTTTCTGACCCTACACTTGCAGTATTGCGCGTCAAACATGCTACAATTAAATAAATCATGAATTTGTGAAATAACACATAATATTACTAATAAAAATACCCAATAAAATTCTTGAACGCAGATGTTACTAATTGAAATTTAAATTTAAATGAAAAACTGTCACCTTGCTTTGTCAAATACTTATATTTGATTAGTTAACATGAATATGAACTCACTTTCTAGCCCTCACTTAGCCATGACAGATGGGAGAGTCAGAGAAATTAACTAATATGCAAAATGAGAATGTAAATTTCCATATAGATGCTTATTTAATGACTTACAGATGCACTATGTGGCACCTTTGGCCCTTGATTTTCTAGAAGTAGAAGCAGTGTGAATATTTAAAGCTTGTAAATATCTGCAAAGAAAATCCAGACGTTTATATCTCATCATCCTGGGCTTTTTTTTTTCCAACCAGTTTTGCTGTGTAAAAAAAAAAAAAAAAATGTCTTAATGTTTAATGATGAATTTCCATCATACAGTCCTGATTTGCTACATAAAGTAATTTGTTCCCAGAAGAACACAGAGAAATTTTGAGAAAATCTGAGCTTTATGTTTCTGCATTTTCTACAGCAACACCTAATGAGCTGAGCTGTTTAGCCGATGCTGTAATCACAGCTGCAGGTATAAACAAGACTCCCATCAGGGTGTGATTAGGATGTCTCTGTTCCCCAAGAGCCAACTGTACAACACACATGCAAACCAGGCTAAATAACAGAGGGAGAGGGGTGAGGAGTGAGACTGAGGAAGCATTATGTGGTCTTCATTGGGTGGAATAAAATAAATCAGTTATATAATCTGGATGGAAAAACAGCCCCTTGACAATCATTTTCAGTGCCTGATCCACTGTTAATCTGCCCTGCGCAAATATGATAATAGCATACAAGTATTAGACATCTGTAAGCTCTTCATCTGCCTGTGTGTATCTCTGCTGGCCCTGTCGGCGGACTAAGGTATAAACACAGTGGCTTGTTAGTCTGTTTGTACAATTTAACAGCTGTCTATTCAATTATGTGGCCGGGCACTGATGGAAAAAACTGCAGCGGGAAGCCAAGGGTACTCAAACCAAAGCATGCGTGTCTGTGTACTCATGCAAGAAGGCAAATAATATATCGAATTATGCTGGTTTACGCAGGCATTGTTCATGGCCCTCAGCATTGTGTGCCATGTCAAACACCCACGTGGCCCGTCCAGCCAGCAATATGCCCATTCTGCCGGAAAACAAAGCGACAGCAGGAGACTGACTGAGGCGAAAAACAATCTGCAGCGTTTTACAGAGACTGGGAAAGTGATTGGCGGTAGCGAAAGAATAATTGTTTAGGCGGAAAGTGGAGCTTAACAGAAGCAACTCAAGACAGCAAACCACAGAAGAGCACATAAATCATAATAATCAGGGCATATAATAATTACAGGTGTCAGCGCTGAAGTGAAAGAGAGAGAGAAACGCAGTCCACGATCCAAAACGACAACGAAAAGGACAGACGAAATAAGAGAATCAATCCTCTAAGGAAGCAAAGGAAGGCATCAAAAATCAAGATGAGAAAAAATGGAATGAAATGCTGCAGTGGCAACTCCTGAATTTAGATCAGGTCCATGTTCAACAGTCCATTCACAAAGAATTACATTCTGGCATTTTGCAGATCTAAATCATTTTAACTAAAAAGAGCAAAATATGAGAATGTAAAACATTTCTGGTGGTCTTTTACATCTATTAAAGAATGCCAATGGTTTTGCTGTTGAATGAGTATTTAATTTGTCTATTATCAGACATGCAATTAGTGCCTCTCACACACCCATAATCCACTTTAACCCTTAGTCCCAAATTTACACTCAAAATTTGCTTAAATTCACATAATAATCACCATCAATGTGTTAAAATGAATAAATTTCCTCTCAGAGTGAGAGGTAATCAAGTTGTAGAAAAGGTGAAATCTTCTCTTTATATAATTGTTGAATTTTTACAATGACCTTTAACTCTATTCTTAGAAGTTTAATCTCTGCACAATTTGAAATAGACTTTCGAGGTTAAAGAAGGTTGATTCTGACATATTACCAGTCTATGTTTTACTGTGCTCCAACTTTTGGCAGGGTTTCATTTCCAACAGACATAGAGTGTAATGTCGTTAATATCAACCTTTCAGTTTGACCGTTGTGCATCACTCAATTTTCTGATACTTTCTAAAGATAAACAACACATTTTTGAGTCTTTTACATATTTATTGAAGATTATCATCATTCATACAAAAGAGCCAATGTATGCAAATGAGCAGTGTTGAATGTTAAACTCCTTAAATTCTGCTTTAGGACATGAGATTAAAGCTTGGTAGAAAATCATATTAAGAGTTCCTAATGGCAATGTGAATTATAAAATTAGGCTTTCTTCTATTAAGACTCCAAAATAAAAAAAAACCTGGCATTGCTTTAATGGAAAATAGCCTGAAAATATGTTTTTTGTGTTTCATTGTGTTTAAACTGACACATACAATCATTTTAAATACCTTAAGATAGCTGGCAAGATAAGAAACAGTTTGAGCTTTGATAAAAAGAAACCTAAGACTTTAGTGATGCAAATCAGCATAAATCAAAACCCTAAAGTCAATCCCTTAATCAAAGCCATTAATCCAAAAGTCTATCAGTATGATTATATCATTTTTATTATTGTCCATCATAGCCATTTCCGAACTGTTTGAAGTTCATCATCTGCGGTAGAAATTAATTTTCACAGGCTGAAAGCATTTAAGACAGCTGCAAATTTTCCCAGAAGTAGTGGACTTTCTAGCAAATTCACCCCAAGGTCAGACTGTGAAAAGCTCATACAAAGTGCAAAAATACCGAGAGCTCAATCTCAGCCTACAGGCCTGAGCTAGCATATTAATTAGTCAAATTCTGGACCGTAAAAAAACAAAAAAGACTTAAAAAATACAGTTTGTTGGAAGGAGTTTCCAGGAGAGAGTTTTACTGCTCTAAAATGGTTTGAGTGAACAACATGAGCACTGAAAATATGTCTACAGATCAGGAGAGAGCAAAGTATAGATGTTTAGTCATAGCAAACAGTAACACATACAGCACAAACATCTCATATAAACTGTTAAGGAATGATGATGGAGAGGTGATGATTTTGTGTTTTTTAAGTGAAATGTAAAGCTGGGGTAATCAAGAGAAGAATAATCTAAAACAGCACCAAATCCAGAGTATAATGGTCAAAATCTGGATTGGAACGGATGAAAACAATGTTTCAAAGATAGACTGAGCTTTTTCAAATAGCTATGATATTCAAATATGGTTTAGATGAAGAAAGGACATTTTAACTGCAGCACTAAAATTACCAGTGGGCTTGTTCATATAAAAGAAAATTCCACTTCATGTGATATATTCTTGTTGTTGCTAAAAAAAAATTAAATAAAGACAAAAGAGGAGTTTAATTGGATCTGAGGGTCACAAAGATCAACAAAAAAGGAAAACTTATAATTTATGTCCAGCTTAGATGTCTTCAATTCCACTCTTACACTGTGGAACAGGGATATGCAAGAATGATTCTTCATTTTTTTAAAATGTAACTTTTCTCTTAAAGAAAATCTAAAACTTCACACTGGCATATGTGACCAGTCCCAATTAGTAAAAATGACATTTTAGAAAGTAGCAATTAAAGAAGCATCTATCTGCCTAAAAGCAAGTTATACATTTAGCTGTTTGTGGAAGAGTAAATGTACAAAACAAGCTTTTTTTTAACTGCTTTAATTGCAGGTCAGACATAATATGCACTCACAATGTTTCTCTAAAAGTGACAAATATGGCAAGATGTGCTGCAGACTTTTCATGCAAATAATCATATCCATAAGAGAGGGGTTAAAATGCTAAAGACAGAAGAACCAATTTCAAACACTAAAAACATCCAGCTCACATGTTTGAGAAGTGCTGAAACCAGGCGTTTACATAAATGGTATAAAAAAGCACATACCTATTTCCTCTACATGTCTGACATTAAATCTAACTAAACTATTCCTCTCCTTGGTCGGATCTGGTTCATCCTTATGTACAATTTCCAGATGACCACATTGATGGTTAAATATTTAAATTAACATATAAAGTTATCAACTCATCATACCATTCAGAATGGAGACAGGATGTGCATCTCAGAGGTGAATTTGTTCAGTTAAACATGCAAAAGCAAAAGACCCTTTGAAGATGCTGACTGAAGCAGGTAAAAAGCATCACTATCCACAGTGAAACAAGTTTTGTACTGACATGTACTGAAAACCACCAAGCAAGAAAAAAAAATCCATTACTCTAAAAGCAACACTGACTGAATACAGTTTGCAAATGCAATCAAAACAAGGACTTCATTGGGTGTGCCCATGATGAACATTGTTTAATTTGGTGGCAAATGGTGGAAAGTCTGCAAGCCTGAGATTAATTACAGTAAAATATGGGGGAGGCAGAATCATGCATGTTTTGCTGCAGGAGGAACTGGCAGTCTTTACAAAACACATTCTGTTACAAGGAAAAACACAATGTGGTCATAGTGAAGCAGCATCTCAAGACCTCAACAAGGAAGTGAAGGCTTTTGCTAAAATGGGTCTTCAAAATGAACAATGACTCCAAGCATACTGCCAAATTTGTGCGCAGAGCTAAAAGTTGTGTGGTAGCAGGACGACACACACACCTGTCTCACTCACAGCAGTTACTGTCCACGAGAAAAAAGGTTGTGTATCTTTTTACACCGTGTGTATAAGTACTTGGTTTCAACTGTAAAGTGCAAAAATGTTAGACATTTAAGGTCAAGGTTGGACTGTGGTCCTCGTTGAAATAAATTAACTGCAGCAAAAGACTTTGCTGTGTTAAAGTCTCCTGCTTCATTTCACCGCACCTTCCATCCACCTTGACCTCTTCCATCAGAGGTTTTCCAGCTCTGCAATTACCTCCTGCTGCATCCACCTCTGCCTCCGTCAGAGATCCCACATCATTCAGGAGGCCATGTGAGGGCGTTTGGCAACAAGGTGTTTAATGTCTGATCACCATTTGGAAAAGTTGCCCCGTCTTCCACAGAGGACACTTTCAAAGGTACAGCGACTCCTGCATAAATATTCAATAGGGAACAATACAGACACACATCTGCCCATATATCTTCCATTCAGGGAGGTTTCATCTGCGGTCGGATCCTGTATCACCTCAGGTTCCACTCCCACCACACAGATAAATATCCTAAGGAAAGACCTGGATAAGATGGAAGGAAGATTGAGCATGTGTCCCTCCTTCTCTAACACATTTTTCCACCGTTATTGGTTTGCAGAGGAGGAAAAAAAAGCTCCTGTTTTACCTTATCAACCTCTGTGTGTAGGACGCTGTATGTGTGTATCTTAATCGGTGTGTCTATCAGCCTTCATCACGTTCACATAAACTCTTCTCTCTTTTTGCTCACATAGAATACACGTAGAACCACAACTGGACTGATGGGAAGAGAGGACTTAAGGCAGCCAGCGTCTGCCTCATCCGTCAAGCTAATCAGGCTCCGAGTCCCTTATAACACCATCATTAGTGCTTCTTGCAACAGCAGAAAACCACATGCAACTGCAAAAGGCCCCAGTCACACATTATTACCAAACATTATTGAATTTCCTGTACACTTTACTGACAAGTCTAAGCACAGATGACTGCCACTATATGCCTCAAGGGCAAAGCAGTCCAGTGCTGCAGATTTAAGGTGGTTAAGCCTGAATGCAAACAACCAGAACTGGAGAGTTTGCTGCAAAGTGTTTTTTTTTTTCTCCGCTTAACAGTGCAAATCAGATCATTTTTTCCTCCTGTATTCATTTAATCAGTAGCCTCGAGAACAAAGGTTTACCTGCCAGGAATACTCAGAGAAAAACCATCCAGGCAGCAAAGTGGAAGAATTTAGTTAACAGTGAGGAAATGATGAGATAGAGGAGCACAGAACAACAGAAGCTTCTTTCAACTCTCCATATCCTCTCTCCACCATCAACTTGTCACCAACCTGAAAATCAATTTCAGCCCCTCTTGAAGAAAGTTTTAATTACCAAAGAGTATTTAGAGCTGGAGGAGGAGGAAAGGCTGATTGGAGGAGATTTGACTGAGGATGTTAAGGCCAATTCATTGTGGAAAACATTACTTTGATCCCTGAAAGGATCAAAGTAATGCCACCCCATAAAGCAAGTTCTCAATCATCCACAGCCTTTTTATAGATCAACAATGGACAGATTATGCAGCAATGTTTAAATATCATGATATAAGTGCTGAATGCATTGACTTTTCAACTCAGATCTGATGTGGGAGGGATCACGACGTCACGAGAGGAGCCGAGAAACTGAGAAATGATCGAGCGTAGAAGATAAAATATGTGTTCACAACAAGGCAGTCTCACAGCGAGCATGACAGGAAGTTGTGCTGAGAAAATGGCTAATAAGGATGTAAACTGTGGCAGATGAGCAAAGATGAGAGTTAGAAAAAATACCAGGAATTAAAGAAAAATGTGGTGCAGACAAAATGGAGAAGAGAAAACAAAGCAATACAAATGCTGAGAACAATTCCAACAAATGTTTATTCATTTCAGGAAATATTTAAATATGGTTGTCCAAAAGCCATCCCGTTGTCCAGTGTAAGTGTTTGGGAAGAGAACATTGTAAGTATCAACTTAAAGACTGTTGATATGAGTCATAAACTGGTAACCCGTCCAGAACCCACACAGCTTCTCACAATGTGTCAGCTATTGTAACTGGCAGAGAAAGGTATAAAAAGATTTATATTCATTGTGGCTTACATCTTGTTGTGAAACCTGGTTGGAACTGGTTGAGATCTTTCCAGAACACACAGAAAACAGGTCACAAAAGCCTGGAGGCAACAAATAATCTTGTATTATGATTAATGTTGATGGAAACTCATGTAATCCTTATTTTAAATGCAATATGAATTAATTATGATTTAATGATGATTAAAGTACATGTAATCCTTATGAATAATGTGATTCTGGTTGGAAAGTAGAAATGGAAAAACATAAAATAGAGAAAAAATAATGATTACAAGTAAATGGAAATGTCTGATACTGTGTCACAAATAGAGGCTGAGGGGGTGAAAGCGGTGTCAGCATGGAAGAAACAGGAAGTGGGATTGAGAAACGCATGAAGGACCGGGTGTTGAGTGCAGAGAGAGAACTTCAGCAAGAAAGTTCCAAAGAAAAAGGAAGTTCGTAGAAAGGTTGAGGCTAACCGAAGGCACTCGACGTCAAGGAAAAGTGTGCAAGGAAGATTGTGTGGGTCGCTGATGCATACGCAACCGAAATGCAGGAAATGTAGGGAAGTGTGCAAGCTGCTGATACGTGCCCCACCAAACAGCATATGGGTTTAAATATACATGAGACAGAAGGAACGGGGTTCTTTGTTCCTCAGTGTTCAAGTCGAGACCACACGAAGATGCAGGATTAAGACAAGGGCGATGCTACAGAACTACGGGGCAGTGAAGACTTCCCACTGCTCGAGAAAGGAACAAGATCCGGTTACCCACAATCCGAGTTCTGATTCGACAACCGCCCTACACTCAACCCAAGTACATTTCAACGATGCAGCAGCAGACATGGGGGATAAACAGAGATCACATATGGATAAAGAACTGAGTTAATGGAGTGTGCTCACCAGTTCAACTTTGGATTTATTCTAAAAAGGACTCTGCCTTGTCAAGACGAGACCTTGTCCATGGATACTAGAGTTTTCTGCTGCCAAGACCAACTCAGCATCTGGGGTCGAGTGGAACTGCATCCCAAAGCCTCTCTTTTAGCTCAATGACACAGTATAGAGACCGGAGGGAAGTAAATTCTAAATTTCTTACTTATATTAATCTTCTAATTTTTTAATTGAAGAAGCTGTATGTCATTTTCCCCTGCTAATGCTTGCTAATAAAATATTAAAGTCTAAATTGATGCTGTGGGCAGTTAAATTAATCAATTCACTCGAAAACTGATTCTTCAGGTTAACATAAAATTAATGTACATGATCCTAGTAAACAAGGGGGCTTCAGACATTTCTTTAGTTATGATAAATAATGACCCTGGGACTCAGTCCGAGTCTCTAAAATTATCTAAGCTGTAACAAGTGCACGTTATTAATAGAGGAAGAGCTACCATTAACAGGTGTGGTATATGCTGTCGGGCACCGGCGGGCTACTCCGATGTCTGATACATGAACTGTAGCGGGTCATAACGTCTGGATCTGAAGGTAGTTAGAGCTTAGACGCATTTTTCTCGCGCCCAGCTTAAACAAAATGTCCTCTACATTTGTATCTGTGGTAATACTCAGGATTTAGAGACTTTTCGGACCCGGGAGAGATAATGGGTATTTTCCTCAAAATCTCTTCAACTTTAATTAATTCTGAATATCCAATGCAGTGGATAGGAATGCACCATAATACGTATTAATATACACAGTAGCAGCACCATAGAAGCTAAAATCTACAGTTTTCTTTTTTTCTGCACCTAATCGTACAGCCAACCAATGCCAAACAAAATAAATAGTGTCCCTCGATTGGCTGCTTTGGAAATGCCAGCCAATAGTGTGTGGAGTAGCATATCTTAAAGGTTTTTCAGTTTTCCAAGCTGATTTTTTTTTTTCAAATATCTTAGGTAAGTTCTATGAAAAACTTTGAGCATAGGTAGGTTTCCCATGAATAAATTGGATTTACGTTCCACAGAAAACTCTGCTAAAAGGTGAATGAAGAGTGAACTGCAAAAAGGTTTGGGTTTCACAGCACTGTAATAAAAGAATGATGAAGAAGAACAAAGCAGAGTCACAAGTTTCCTTCAGTTTTCTTGGACAAGACTTTAGGTTTTCCTTCAGAAAACCTAAGCTCTGGATGTAGTGAAGTATTACCTTAACATTTTTTGGATAACATGAGTTCAATACAAAGTAAAGACGGAGACTAGAAACCATATCTGCAGCAGATGAACAAATTCTAGAGGAAAAATTATTTTAGATGACGTTCAAGCTGTTAAATAAATAAAAATCCATGGAGGAGAAGCCTTTTTATTCTCTTCATCCATCTACTGTATATCAAATTTTCAGCTGACAACTCTTTGGGACTCCCTTTGTTCGTGCACAAAAATACTATTTTATGCCTGTCAGACTGACACATTGCAATATCAAGCCAGAAAGCCCAAACACAGATAAAATGGCTGCAGGCTTTGGCTGACAAGCGAACACGAGGTGGTGCAAAGCTTGAACTTGAACGGTAAGGAGATGTGCAAAGAGTGAAGAAAAGCAAGGAGCAGCAAACACAGTACCTGAACTGAACAATCCCACCAGCATCAAATGAAACAAAAAGCATTTCAGTTCATAAGGTGATCAAAGTGAAACTAAGAGGAAAGTCCCATCTTTTGTTTGTTATTTGACACAAGATGTGTTCATGTTTTGAGTAAAACATGTAAATCATGATGGTTTCTCAGTGATGTTCTGGGACCAGTATCAACAGGTTCATCGGGAGTTTCAGCCTCTTGAGTTGAATGTTATTGGATCTACAATTTGACATGTTTGGGACAATGATTTCAAGAGGGAGTCCTGGAAGATACAAGAGTGGCCATTGTTTGCCTGATTTGAACTGAAAGACATGGTTTCGCCATGCAAAGCCAAAAAGAAAGTATTTAACTAAGGGTTTTTGCCAATAAGGAGTGGGGTCAGGTATTCTGATGTCTTGCACTACGTTCTGTTTACACCAGGTCAAAACAGCCAAACGGTGCTCTACTAAGTACTTAGGATGTTAGTGATGAAGGAGTTGATCATTTTGAGAGTGCAGTACTCACAGACTGAGATAATTTTATAAACTGATCTTATTTCACCTGCTGCTAATTTGCATATTTTTCAAGTAAACATAATTTATAATGTGGCTGCAATGATTTTCAGTGCATATGTCGTTGAAGATAGTAAAAATCCCAAATATGCCAGTCCTTTCTCTTCATTGAGTCTATAAACAAACAAACCAAACAGAATGGAGAAGATCGAGCTCAGGTAGCAGAGCACAAAGAAGATCCTATCTGTAGAGATACTGAGATTGTGCAGAGAAGAGTGACTGAAGGAGAGACAGAAGTTAAAGCAAGAGGAACAAAGGAACAACTTGTTAGAGATGACAGTGAAACCTCATCATGTAAGTGGGTGTTCCAATGCTCACATTCAGTGTCACATTCAATCTGACGCCTAGCCTACACATGCTTCACCATTATTTATAGAGCTTCAGACGCGTCCAGAATAAGGAATAAAAGTTGAGGCATAAATGAGATGTCTAACATGAACAGGAGATCTGTGACCTCCGTCTGAAACAAAACGCGTCGATCACAACCTGAGTCAGTCTAAGAAACCAGCTAATAGCTGTCTTTCCCCTCCCGAAGGGACTATGTGATGTCAAAGTAAAATATCCGAGGTCCTCCACCTTGGAGTCACTGTCTCCATTTCAGCCATGGGCTACAGCCTCCCGCTCAACCTGGGAGTAAGTAAATGCACTGAAAATTAATCACAACAGGATATGCGATTCCTCCTGACAACATCTCTGTCTTTTTTTCTGTAGTTCTTCAGCATACCAAGGGGAAAATCCAAACACATTTTGCATTTAACAATGAAGGAACTTTGTTTTTCAAGCAGCATGCTGACCAGAAATTGTGCATAACTATTAATATAACTCAGACTGTCTGAAGTAATTTAATCAGCACTTAGTAGCACTTATGAAACAGGCAGGACTTAATTTAATCCACACCTTTCTTGTTGAAGGTGGGAAAAACTACACCAATTATAGGAGAAAAATATAGAGCTGAAAAATTGCAATGTTGCTCCATTTCTCTTGGAGTGTGGTTTGATGTGCGGAAGAGCAATCAATCCAATAACCCATGAGGCAAATGCATAGACTGAATTTAACCCTTAGCAGGGCAATCAAAGATATCCTAGAAACTAGAAATCTAACCCCCGGGCTGATACTAATGTTGAGACTATTTGCTGCAACTCAAAACCTCCCCATTACTGAAGACGTCTCCCTCAAAGATCAGATTCATATCCAGAGGTCACATGCATCCAATTTCCACTCCTCGATAACTAAATTATCAAAGAAAGTATGGAGAAGAACCTGTTCTGGGGAGAAGCTTTCTATAAAGATTTTACCTGAAACATCAAATATAAGGTTACAAAGACTGTTTAAAAAACTAAAAAAAAATCAAAATTCTTATTGATAATTGATCTATTTAATTATTGGTAGCACAAACACAGTAGTACATCATAGGTGCATTGGATATTATGGCCATAATCACTAGATACCCTCATCCAGATGGAAGGTATAACGAGAACACTGAGTTTACATAAACAGTAAGTCCTAAACTGACTGGCTTACACTAGTCAGGGATAGTCATCCTTAAGGTTAATGTTCTGAGTTAATATAAAAACATCATAATAAATATGCTATAAATGGGGCTGCACATTGAGAGAGAAAAACAAGGGTCACATTGTCATTGAAATAGTGCACAGTAATATAGTAACGTTGTAGAAGCACTGTATTAACACATATATATTGGTATAACATGTAGTAATAATGTAAAAAAAAAAACATATACCATTATAATTGCCATGTACTGGTTTAAACTAATCACTGTATGTGATAATTAATATTGAACATATATATTTCACAAAGTGTGAACTGATTCATGACACTTTATTGACCTTTATAAACCTATTTTCACTCCACATCTTTGGACATTTCCTTCTGTCAGTCTGCAGCAGGAGGATTGCTGCCTCAGTTTTTGTTTGCTATTGACTCAAAAATCTCCCAAGTTGGGCTTTCCTCCACCTACAGGTGTGCTATGACATTTATCGTTGGCTGATTTTTAAAAAAATGTTTTATTCTATGTTCAGATCAGATGAGGATTTTTATGTACAACATTACTTCCTTTGAGGAAAGTCCTGCACATAGAGTAAGATATAAAAGAGTAGTAATATGAAGGCATTTAAAGGAAAGTAAAATATAAAAGTCAATAGAGCGGCTAAACTGAAACTAAAGACCAGTGAAAACTAATGGGTTTTGAGCACTATTTGAAATAATAAAATACTCTGAGCAGTTCTGGCTTTTCCACAGCCTGGAGGGCTGGGGTATTGACTTAAAATTCTTGTGTTATTTTATGTTTAAAAAATATATAGCTTTTAGAAATAAATGATTGATTAATAAGTTGATTCAGGAGTGAGATAAGCTTTTTGGCATACACAGAACATAACAATACACTGTGAGTGCAGCACTTCTGTAGTGAACAGACAACGCTCTGTTCATAGTAAAATAAAAGCTGTATGCACAGAAACTCCTGGGGCACTTTGTCTGCTTTTTGCGGAAAGAGAGTAGAAGCATTTTGTTTAAAAAACCGAATTCGGTAACTGCTGTGTTTTATGGGCGTTTCCTGTCGTTAAATATCTCTCTTACCTTACTCATTGTTGACAATAAATGTCTCTCCTGTCGCTTTAAGCCTGACTATAAACTAAGGGCTGATCCCCTAACTATCAGAACCTGCAGATTATGATGAATGTGCATTTTATTTCTGTTGTTAATTGTGTAACAACCAGTCTGACTCCCACACAGATGCTGAGAGAGGACAGAATGGAGCTCTATCTAACCTTTGTCTCAGACAATCTTACAGTTAATTAGCTACAACCAAATCAATAGAAATGTTGTTTTCTTCCGTTTGCAGGAGTGTTGACTTTTTTCAGCAGAAACATTGTAAAAAGACTGCATTCTCATCAGCGAGGAACACCGACCTTATAGTGCTCTGAGGCTTGCTGCAAGTAAGTGAATGAATAAACTACATATGTAAATGAGAGCAACTTTACTGAGAATTTGTCTGAATTAAATATTAAAATGTGAGGAAATTCATCAGGAGAGAAATACACGGAAAAAGATGAGCTGGCAAAGACCAGGTTGCACATATAATTAATCCATAAAAAATGAAATAATTCATTTTTCAGGTCAGGAACCTGAAAAGTGAGTTCATATTTAACTCACGTAGCTAAAGTGAACCTCGAAGCAGTTCTTGTCAAGGACTTATTTAACACTGGGAATGCCCCTCATTATGAATCAACCAGTCCCTATTTATCACTTGATCTATAATTGGTTATTGTGCTATGTTTTTTTATCATGTAAAGTCTTGTTGCTAAAATATGCAATACAAATAAACATGATTTAACTAATTGTGTTTGTTCTTTAGCTAGGCCCACTGGGGACCAACACTGAAAAGGTTGCATCACCTCTGGCTTTGAGTATGAAAGTGTCCAAAAATAGCTGATTTGTGGATGTCAGAGCTACAGCTGGTGGAGTGATGATGAAAAGGTCACGACAGATAAGGTGGTGCAGAAAAAATATAAATCTGGACTCTAAAATATGTCATTGTAGCCATTGTAGAAAGGTGAGACAGATGGAATATGACCACGCTTTTTCTTTCCTGTCAGAAAGTGAGCAGCTGGATTTTGAACTGTTTGCAAATGCATCAGTGATACATTATGTAATACTAAAAATAAAGATCATTTCTATGTGGTTTATTACCAACTTAGGTTAAAAATGACTATTTTGTAATGGTTTCGGGTTTGGTTCCACAACACAAATACTGCCAGTAAGAAAATCCAAACCAAACCAAAACAAATGAAGAATGAAACTCCAAACTATCAGTTATCTGAAGGCTCACCCATGAAGAGTTTTATTCAATCTAGAGAAAAATCACACAAGTATAATTATAGACCTAATATTATCATTATTCTTTTTGGTAAGCAAAGAGTCTGATCAGAAATGCTGCTCATTGCTTATGCCAAAAAAAAGAGACTAATTCCTATCCAACACAAAGTTTAGTTTCATTAAATTTCATTTTTTAAAAATTGACTGCAAATGTAGGAGTAGACAGGGATACAGAATTGCAGTTGGTAAACTCCAGGAAAACACTGGGCTTTTACATTTTTTTTAAAATGCAACAAAGTGAGATTTGAACATAATTTCATTAGTTTCACTGAACTCATTGATTTGCATGCTCATTCTGTTTGGTGATTAGTTGATCAGTTAAAGAAGTGAAGTACCAAGGTAAAGGCTAATGGGGTGGATGTTATAAGGCAGACATTTCTCACTGCCAAATTAAAACAGAGATGTTCCTTGATTTGGAGCAAAGCACAAATTAAATCTGAACCCAGTCTTGACAGCATGTAGATCCTCAAAAGTGAGGAAGAAAAACACATGAACTAAATCTACATGCAGCCATTAGTGGGAACCCTGTTAATGACCACATGTAGCAGAGGGAATAATAAATTAGAACCTGAAAGGGTTAGAATGGAAGATGCTGTGGAGTCTAGCATAAACATACATTTCTATAGAGATGGAAGTAATTACCAAGCCCAGTGAAAATGTGGAGATGGGAGTAGCTGAGACTAAATTGAAACAATATTAGGACAAAGATTTCCTGTGAAAATTAACATGATTGAAGGCTATTTTTTTTTCAAAGCTTCACCAAGTCTTATTGCAAAGGAATGCAAATAACTTCATATTTTAAGGCCTCCAGAAAAAGCAAATCTCATTAGTTTGCATAAAACGTAACAAATAAAAAGAGAACGATGGAAAATGTGGCATGTAGGAAGTGAAAAGTTGGTGTGCTGTCATTATATATGTGCCTGCTGGAAACAGCAAAGAGCATCAAAAGGCTGCAGCTTGAAATACAGAACATAGTATCTTTCAGATTCAAGGATGCCAATCCCTGGTCATGCATAAATTAAATATGCCTGAAATGTACATATCATTATTTAAGTCTCTTTTATCCTATATTGCTCAGCTGCAACCCTACAATCATCGCAAATTAGATTTAAAAAGATTTTTAAAAAAAACCTTTCATGGCAAGTACTTTTCAAAGCTCATTTCCCTGGGGAAAGGAGTCAAAAGCTGTTTTGGAGTAGATCTCAGAGTTCTCAAATGTCAGTTCAACGAGTTGCACGGTAATTAATTAAAGGAAATTGAAGTCCTCTGCATCCGGCATGCAAAAGACGAAGACGCTCTACCAGGGATTTGTACCACGGATTTCTTCTCACAAATTTAATAAATTAAAACTGCTCTGGGTCTTGGGATGCACAGACACGTGTGTGAGCATGTGCAATCAGACACCATGAGCTGTCCAGAGATGCTGGGGCCAGATGAAGGCAGCATCCAGGGAGCAAGCATGGCTAATGGGAAGAATATGGTCCATTACACTCCCCAGAGCTAAAAGGCCTGGTGTAGCCAAAGCCCAATCCATTTATAAGGGGACAGAAATGGAAAGGAAAGGTTTTGACGAACCGGCACAAGCTTATCTAACCGTGGCTGCACGTATGCTGTAGAAAAATAAAAATGAACTGGCAGCTAATATCCTGTTGAGTGTGACTGCTGCCTAAATTGGTGTCAGTGTTACGTTAACGTTAAGGAAATGAGAGGAAGAACAGGCACTTCTTGCTGATAGATATTTGAGTCACTCACTGTTAAAAATAGGTCAACATACCCACATATAGCCCTATATTGAGTAAATTTGAATATTACTGAAATATTCATTTGGTAACTCAATTCAGTTAGTGAAACACATTAAATAGATTAGATTTATATATTACATGAAAGATGTTTTCAAGCCTTTATATCTGTTATCTGAGACAATTTTACGCTTACGGCAAATGAAAACACAACATTTAAATTAGAATGTTAAATAAAAAAATAATAATAAAAAACATGAAAGGCATATTTAATACCCACTTAAAGGTTGTTACTGTTATTATTGTTGCTCATTATTCTAATTTATTTAATGCAACTATAGTGTCTTGCCAAAGTATGCCAATCCACCAATAATAATAATAATAATAATAATAATAATAATAATAATAATAATAATAATAATAATAATAATAATAATAATAATAATAATAATAATAACCAGTAATGTGTTGTTTTCAAAATGATGTACAATTAGAAAGCACAAAACTGTGTGTGCACATGCAATCCCCCTCTGTCACCCTGAAGTAAAGTTCAAATTCCCTTAATTAGCAAATAGCCTCTGTGTGTGTGTATGTGGGCTCTTTCTATCTGGTATCTACACCCACTTTTCCTTGCCAGGTTGTGGAATGGCTGGTGCATATCTCCATAGGTCCCTGGGTGAGAAAGAGGATAGGTCCTACACTGATCACCAGTCCATCATAGCAATTTGATTTAGCAGGCCTCAGATATTTGTAAGAGATTAGTGAACAAACAGCTTTTTGTAGAGCAAGGAACACAGCAGATGGGTCAGGAAAAAAGTGTCGAACATCTCAGAGAACATTTTCCAATCCATCATTAGAAAATGGAAAGAGTATGGCACAACTGCAAACCAAGCAGAACATCTAAAGTGATCGCATTAATCAGTGAAGCAGTCAATAGGCTCATAACTTTGAAGGAGCAGCAGAGACCCACAAATCAAGTTAAATAATCTGTAGACTGGACAATTATTAGTCATGCTCTCCACAAATTCGGGGTGGTTCAGAGCAAAAATTGCATAATTGAGAGGAATACATCAGAGCTTTGATTGTAGTTTCTGTCAGCCAAGTAGAGGATACAACCAGCATGAGTGATCAGTTGACGCTAATGCTTTGTTTTTTTTGGGCTACATGCTATGTGTGGCAAAAAGCTAACACCGTATACTGAACACATTTTACACAGTGTGTGTATCAGCATCATGGTGTGGGGATGTTTCGTCAGAAACGAGTTACACACAGCATAGCACTGGAAAAAAAAGCTGCAGACGTCCACCTTTCAGCAAGACAACAGCCCTGAACATCGAACCAGAGCTACAACTAAACAAGATTAATTTAGATATAAGCAAATTTATGTGTTAGAATGGCTCAGTTAAGGTCAGGGCATAAAGAAAATTGAGAATCTGTGGCAAGGCTTAGAAATGTCTTTCCCCAGATACAGATACTCTCAGAGCAATCTGAATGAGCTAGCATTATGGTGCAAAGAGAAATGGACAAAATGTTGGTCTCTATATCGATAAAACTGATAAAGACACACTTCAAAAGACATGCAGTTGTAACTACACCTAATGTTGGTTCCATAAAGAATTGACTGAGGAACTGACCAGTCAATACCTGCTGAATGCCACACTTTACATTTTTATTTAAGGACAGATTTTGAGAAAAACGTATTATTACCTTTCCAATTTACAATTATGTGCTGTGTTGTGTTTCTCTGTAATATGAAGTCTAAATTAAATGCAATGAACTTCATGGTTATAATGTGAAACAATGAAAAAGTGAGTGGCGTTTGAATTTTTGCCAGGTACTGTAGTCAAGGTGATATAAAGAATAGAGTTGAGATGGGCGTCTGAACTTACAACCTCATTTAAAGTTAGGAGTAGACTCTTTCAAAGTTGCCTGACCCTTTGGTATTCTGGCTCCAGACTGACAGACGCTCCCTCCTTATGCCATAAAAACCTGCGAGAAGCCTTCGCCAAAATTAATAGCATGACAGATGAGACCGAGCTTCCTCTCCAACATCAGTCCAAAACTGCTGCAGAGTCATTGGGAAATGAGCAACAGAATCTGTCTCCAATGAAATAAAGCTTTACACAGGAGAAGCATCCAGGAAGGAGAAGAATAAAAAGGCCAAGAGAGGGGAAGACGAGGAGGTCAGTCCCTGAGAGGAGGGAACTCTGATCATGTCACTGAAAAAGAGAAATGAGATCTCGACCTAACAGTGCAATCCCTTTTATGTCCATAATTGGATAGGGTTTGTGCACTGCAGTGATAGAATTAGAGCACTTAGGTGAGCGCAGAGGTAGGGGACCAGGAGAGACCCTTTGAACCTCCATTTATGACTTATTTCTTTATTAGCGTTTGTTTTGCAGACAGTTAAAGACACACCAAAAACACATCCTTGAGATGAAATGACTTCACTGGGACCATAAATACCATAACGTTTGAGACAGGTAGAAGACATTAAAGCTACGCCCGACATGCACCATCGACAGTTTGTTTCAGCACCAGCTGTTTGCCCTCCTTCTTCCTACCTCGGCGCATAATCAAGAAAGAAGCAGGAAATGACAAGAGAAGATAACAGAAGAGCTGCAGCCCATCAGAAATTATTGTTGTCTTAGAAACAAAGTGGTTGTTAATGAGACATCATGTTCGTACTGAGCTAAAAAAAAAAAAAAAACATTTTTTTTTTTGGCATTTCAAAACAAAACAAAACATTAACTTTAACAAAATTTGGCGAAAGGTTTTGAAACCAGTGAAAACAAAGAACTGGACAACCTTGTACAAAGTACTCAATCCTGTTTTCTTCCTTAATGGATGTATTTCACAGCGATAAATGCAGCAACACTGCAGCAGCTCCAGAAGACTCATACACATGACACTGAAGAAGCTGCTAAGCAAAGAAAATCCAGTAAATTAAAAAAGGAGTGCAGCAGATAGGAGAATCAATAATTCTTTAATGTGCACGATTCAAATGGGTTCCCAATCACGGCTGGATGGATGCTTTCATCATGTTTAATATACCCATCGTTGTCAACGATACCAGAAATAAATCAAAGTTTGATCAATGCAAACAAGATCATGCAGAGGTTAGACTGTTCATCATATACAGTGACTTGCAAAAGTATTAATATCTCTTGAACTCTTCCACAATTTCTCAATTTACAACCACAAACTTCAGTGTATTTCTCCTGCAATTTTATGTGATAGACATGAATTTGTATTCAGCTTACTATGATAACCCTAAATAAAATGCAATGCAACTGATTGCCATAAACAACATTTCAAACTTTAAACATCTCATGGAATCATTTCCAATTTGTGATACAACTGCAAACCTAGCAAAGGATGGCTCTCCACTTAAACTAACAGGCTGAGAAAGGAGGAAATTAATTAAAGAACCAACTACAAGGCCTGCAGATAAACTGTTGAAAGTACAACTGCTGGCCAAGAATACAGAATACAGATATTTGCAGTTCGCCACAAACCATCTAAGTGAAAATGAAACCATGTGGAAGAAGGATCTCAGGCCAGATGTGACCAAAATGTTAAATCTTAGTCTACATAGAAAATGCTATGTGAGGCATAAAATTAACACTGTGCAGGACTTGAAACATGGGTGGAATAAGTTAGTGGCAGCATCATGCTGTTGAAAATGCTTTTCTAGAGCGGGGACTGGAAGGCTGGTCAGAGTTGATGGAAAATGGATGCAACCTCCTCTTAGAGTCTGCAAAAGGCTCAACTGGGGCAGAGCTTACCTTCCCAGAAACATAACAACTGTAAACATGCAATGAGAACTATAAAAACATATCTTAATCAAAACATATTATTGTGTTGAAATTGCCCAGTCAAAGGCCAGACCTAAATCAAATTAAGAGTCAGTGCACAAGACTTGGAAATGTCTTCCTCCTTTCAATTTGTACATGTAAAAAACTGGTAGAGAGATACCCAAAAACGTTTGTAGCTGTTAGTGCAGTAAGAATGTGGTTCTACAAAGTATTTACTCAAGGGGGCTGAATAAAAATGCATGCTGTACTTTTCTGATATTCATCTATTTATTAAAACGAAATCTCTGGAACAACCAACTATTTAGTGAAAAGCTAATACAAATAGTATGTGATCTGATCTTCAGTGACTTCAGTCAGAATCAAGTCAAGCTTTATAACTGAGGATACCTCAACACTGATAAGAGGGGAATAAACACAAAAAAGCACATTTACCTGTAGTTACCGAGGCACTTAAAGTTAAAAAAATCAATGTGATAACTGCACCTCCCGTTCACAGAAAATACTTATGATAAAGAGGGATAATAATCAGCAATTTGCTTCCACCTCCCTCTTAAATGCAGCCTGGGGTTGGAGAACAAATAATCATAAGGGCTTTCAACAACAGCAGGCGAACAAAGTGCATAATTTTTCTCATGTTGGACACAGGGTAATGAAAACGATCCCCTCGAGAACTAGTGAGGCTCTGAAGGCTAGTACAGCTTAAGTACAAAACAATGAACAAGAAATATGACCAATATCAGAAGTATGAAATGAAGTGTATTTCATTCAGACATCTGAGTTATTTCTTATTTTGTTTTAATAGCATGATGAGAACAAAATCCGTTCTTATTGAGCTTAGCATGTGGACAGCTTATGTCTATATGTCATCGTCAAAGCAGAAAAAAACCCTCCATATATCTTGCTGCGACCGAAGTCACGGTGATTGTTAATTTATTTATAGAACCGAAAGCTTGATTCATAGTGGCGGCTGTTTTTGCTTGCCAGAAGATTAGGAGGGACAATCTGGCCTTGTGACACTGCATTATTGCAGACACTGAAATACTAGAGACAGCTGTGTCACTCTTGTGCAGAGCAAACACAAAGGCCATGCCTTGGAGCAGTACATGCTCAGGAATTATTACTGTCACACACACACACACACGCATGCCACAGAAACCTGCAGAGCTCCACAGGTGGCAATGTCAGCGACGACGGAAAATTCTTGAGAACAGAAAAGAAGAAGGAACGCATCTACATCTTCATGCAGGCAGATGATTTTGATAGACTGAGAATTTCTCTGATTGCTCGTAGGGATCATGAGGAACGCTAACATGTCGTGATCTGCAGCTCTAATGAACCAGAGAGCATAATTAAGAGTCACATAAAGTCCTGAACATGACATTTATTCTACCCATCAACAAACGGCAAAAAGACACAGATGCTCACTAAGACAAACGCTAAAGAAAGAGCAGAGGAGCTGCTGTAAACCCATCAGGTGTTCAGATCTACAGAATATCACACTGAATGCTAATGTTACTTCACGTCTGCTGGGTGCAAATAGGCTCAAACCATAAAATCAGTTAGAACCTCGGCAGGATTATGTAACGTACGTCACAAAAAAGCTTCACAAATGAAAATAGGAGTTTGAACACTATGTGCTTCAACGGATCCTCTTAAGTACTGCGCTAAATGAAACAGGATTTAAACTTAGCAGAAGAAATCCTAATTTTCGTCATTCTTTTATTTCATTTATTCTCCAGTTTTCCTAAAACAGAATTTCATTTCAGGACATGTTAACATAATCTGCTACCATTAAGGTTACATTCCAAGTTTTATGTTAAACACAGCTTGATATAAAGTGAAAATGATTTTTTCACTTCAATTTCTGGATTTAGTAACACTCTTTTTAAAAGAATCAGTTTTCCACAGTTTTCCCTGAGAACCAGTTTTGTATACAAATATATTATGAACATCTTTAGACTCAGAATTCTGATAAAAAGTCCACAAAATCATGAATGGATTAAACAATTTGTTTTATATGTCCTGAAAGTTGCAGCACAAACTTGCATAATTAAGTTTACGTAAAATTTGGTTTGTAGAATTTGAGGCAAAACATAGACATCAATAAAATTTGTGATGAAGTGTGAGTTTTTTTCTGAGCTTAAATATAATATTCAATATAATCATCACTCGCAGATCACACGTCTCTGAAAGTCTTTATTGACTGGCAACAAAACTGCAATTGCAACATGCTGCAAATAATTTATTAGCCCTACCCCTTCCTTTTTGAATTTATAGCATGTACTTGTCATGTTGTTTGGTTTTCAGTTTAAGTAATTAAGTGTGGAAAATGTTATTCTCCACACAGTATTTAAAAGAAATATTTCACTGTTCATCTTTTAAGAAGCTTAAATTAGAATCTGTTGCTTTTCCTGGTTCCTTAGGGTGTAACTATGATGTCACACTGAGAAATGTTGCTTAATCGCTCTTCAAAATAAGAAAGATGAGAGACCATCCCATGGAGAAATGTCATATTTGTTGTACTCTTCATAAATCTTCAAGTGGTAACAAGAAACTGGCTTCTCACTAGCTCACCCATGCAGTCAGAGCAATATAAAAAATCCAACAACTGGAACTGTGACAAAAAAGAACTGACAAGGACCCAGTTTATCTTGCTTCCATGCACAGAGAGGACAATAGCAAGAGTAGTAAAAAAAATCTGCACAGTTCAGTGCAGCAAACAGCAGGAAAACTTCCAAAACAACTGCTTATCTCAGGTGAGCGGGGGATAATGTGTCTTGGTGCAAATAAGGTATAAAGTACATACTCTGTGTCTTCCTTCACTTATACAAGATATTACATGACATAATAACCAATTTTACCACCTTAATATGTAATAGCATGCCCAATAGAAACTGTATTGTCACTTGTATATCTATCTCAGGTCTTGAGGTTACAGCCAGTCAGCTTCAAGGAAAATAAATGTCACCCCTGGGTTGACTGCTTTACAAACACCAGCCAATAGCATGTCAAGTACAATTGCACCGTTGTATTTCAGCTTCCAAAGCAGGATTTACCTTCAAATAGGTGAATTTTCCTTCAATAATTTTGAGTTACAGTCCACAATAAAATCTGCAAATATTGAGCCATGAATAGGCAAGAGTTTGCTGTACCAAGGTTTCAAAAAGGTAAAAAAAAATAATAATAAAAAAATTCTCATACCATTCTGACAGTATAAGTACTTTAATAAGAAAGTACTGAACTAAGATTTGTTTTTCTCCCTGATTGCTGTAGAAAGTTCCCTTGCCCCACTTGTTGCTGCACACAGTCAACCTAAAAGAGGGCTGCTTTTCTATTGCCTAATTTAATTACTATTTCCTGTCACAAAAATCAAATGCAGCCATTTGCTTTCACTTTGTATTTACGATACACTCTATGCACGGTGATGCTTCAAAGAAGTCAAAGTTCAACAGCAGACTATTTTCTATCATTTTTAATATCTTAAAGTTTTCTCCAGCCTGCCGCTAGAGAGTAGTCAACCCATCAATCACAAGCTCAGGTCGCTGCCTCTGTACACTATCAAGTTCTGAAAGAAAACATCTTCAACCAATGTGGGCCATTAGGACCGCCCAGAACTGATCTGTTTTCATCAACCTTCACAATGTTTGCATTAACTTGTTTCCTGTTGGCTTGGTGTTATAAATACTCATCAAACTTGACATATTCATTCACAACTTCCTTGTACAAGACAAACACTCCAAATAGGAAAATGCAAGCCCCGAATGGATTTACATGTCTATATCCTCCTATATACAGAGCACATCTTGGAAGTAATTGCATTCAGAAAGATGAAAACTCCACTTGCGTTGCTGATTACATTCGTCTGAACGGAGGAAAACCGAGTGCCGGTTAGAAGATGAAATGACTTAGCATCAGAAATGTCTGCTTGTGTTTCTGGAGGATATTATTTTTTATTGTTTTGGAGTCTTCTGCTGTCAAACTTACTGACAGAGAACAAAAGCAGATTTGTTTTAGTGACAGCTCGCTGTTGACTGGCTAATATTCTTTATTCTCATAAAGAAATTCTTTAAAGAATAAAGTGATTGAGTTTGACAACGTCAAACTCAGTAGGTCAGGGCGCAAGTAGAGGTGTACATAGTCTGACTAATTTCCATAAACTTTTTTTTATCTTATTCTCTGAAATATGTCTTTAATGTGATGACATATCTTTTCCATATTTCACAAGACACTGCTTCTCTCTAACATCTTCAGAGCTGTTCAAACTCAGGTGTCAAGACTGATGTGGGGATTCTTGATTTTGAAATATTAATCTTCTTAATAATATTATTTTTTTATGCATAAACAGAGAAATAGTTCAGTCTGCTGGAAACATTCTGTAGCTACAACCAAAATAGTCAGTCATGCAGGACCATTTCCCCCACAAACCTGCAGTACATTTCAGTGTGTGTTGGTATAGATGTGTGCATGAAAACAAGAGTGAGCCGATAGGGATTTTCTGCTGCCCCAGTCATCACTACAAGTCAACCCCTCAGGCTTGAAGGGTTCAGTTTTCTTTCATAATCTTCCTCTCTGCATGTGTGTTTGTGTGTCCACTGTAGTAGAGAGCAGGTGCTCTGCATTCAGTGTGAAATTAATTCATAGATTTGCATATTTGGCCATATCTACACATGTCTATTTCTGCACTCTGACAAATGCATCTATTTCCGCACTATGTGCTTAAATATTAGTCTCCGATCCATTTAGAGGATTCTCATATTTGTCCATGTTTCAATTATTTTTTTTCTAAATGTCACCTGGTGTGGGATTATGATCACATTGTTGACCTTAGCCTAAGATGTACATTAATAAACCTATTAGGGATTGGTTCACTTCCATTACAGCACATAATCACTGATAGTAACCACCATCTTCAATTTGAGTTGCTCCAAAAGCAAAGCCATCAGCATCTCACCTAAACGTCATCAGCAGGCAGCTGGTAATGTTCATCACCAAAGGAATCAATACCTTTCTGATTAATTATCCAAGAAAGGGCACAAGCGGTGGAGTTTGACATGAGCAATATTTTTTTTTCTGTCTGAGATAAAATACAGATATTTATCAGTGGTGCCCTGAACAAACGAGGTTTCTGTTGCTTATGTGCATGTTCAGTCAATAGGAGTGGGTCCTCCCCCTCGGTGTGCACAATGTGCACAAAATATTGTCAAACCCAACAGGTGGCTAATGATGCCTGTGACCAACTAATGATTCTCTGCTAAATTGAATTATTATTTTTGAGTATTTTAAAGAGTCTACACTGTATTTCTTCATGTTTAGACTGATTAGATCTGATCTTGATTGTTATACACCAACCAGAGATTGTTTTTTTTTTTTAATGAGATTTATGATCTATTTCATTTTTGAAAAGAAGAAAACATAATTCAGAATATTTTCTTGGCATTAAGATCACTAAAGCATCACAGACAAGCACAGAGAGCACGATGCGCAGACTGGTCAAACAAGGACTGAATTACATTACAATGATTATGGACCCTGAAAATCAATCTATTCATTCAGTGTTTCTCAATGCCGGTCCTCAGGGACCACTGCCCTGCATGTTTTAGATGTGTCTTTGTTCCAGAACACCTGATTCTAATGATTACATGACCTCCTCTGCATGCCATCAAGTGCTGCAGAATCCAAAAGCATGCAGGGCAGTGGTCCCTGAGGACCAGGATTGATCCAGATCGATTAGTATCTGCTTAGTTTTGTTTTGTTTTTCTTTTTTAATGCTTATATATATATATATATATATATATATATATATATATATATATATATATATATATATATATATATATATATATATATATATATATATATAGGGGCTTCCTCAGGAGGCTTTAATATGAAGACCACATCTGGGGGTGACAAGAAAATCCACCAGATCAATATCGAGCAAACAAGCCTAAGTTGAAACAAAAAGGTGGGGTAATATTTTAAGAGTTAATGAAGATATTTTTCAGTTTTTAATCACAAAAGTTAAAACCTTTAGACACAAAAAGCATCTTTAACATAGACAAGTGATGTATTATTTCAAAGCAGTAGATATACTACAAAAAATGCACAAATGCAGTTTTTTCTTTTTTTTTTTTTTTTTTTAGCTGTATCGCCCTCAAATAGAGGCAGCACATTCTGCTGCAGAATACTAATAATATTACCAATAGTATTGATGGAGGCTATACTTAGTTTGATCCCTGCCTCATGCCTTTAAGCTCCAAGTCTGGTCAGGATCGGATATGATTGTGAGATGATAAGTTTAACCCCCAACATCACTGGAGTGCATGCAACGGTGCCAACAGAGAAGGAGATAAGCAACTTACCCCAAAGATGACAGTGTCTTCGCCTTGAAATATTGGGATGAACTTATCTCCGCGGATAATTTCGGACTGGTTCAGCGGGCGGAATCGACACAACACCTTGATATTGCATTCAGCGTTGGAATCAGCCATCGTGGATGGGAAAAATAAAGGACGCGCCTCCAGGACAAGGAAAGGAATTTTAAAAATTATCCTAAATAAGATCCTCTGTGTTGAAGCACCTGACTGAACCCACTGGCTTATGTCCACATGCAAAGCGAGTCTGATATGCGAAGAAGCATTTGGAGGGAATACAGAACTACGACTTTTTTTTAGATCCAGAAACGATTAAATAAGTAAGAAACAAAAAGCATAAAGCAAGCTGTTTGGGAGTAATTTTCAGCTTTAAAACCCCGTCAAACTAATCCGTGCAGCTAAGCGGCGGAGAACATATGGGGGACCAATAAATGAGGAGTGTAGTCCAAAGTGATCCTGTATGTCTGGACGGGTTGCAGGCTTCTCAGAGGCATGGCTTGCATCACTGCCTTCTCAATGGGGGCGGGGCGTGGTGGAGTAGCGACTCACATCCTCCCTCATCAGCATCACTGAGCCGAGCGGAGGAGCACACAGCGGCTCCATTCTTCTTGCTAACTCCCAACTGTCTCATGCAAAAGGAAAAAGTTTGCGTACTTATGCTACATTCAAACAGTGTAGTAGTCTGAGTGCTGCTCAAATGTTTTACCAAAAAGGAATTTATTTGCACAAATTTTCTACCAGCGAAGGGGTATGGATCTATATTTTCTTTTAAGATCCTTCTTGGTAATCTTAGCAATGTGGGCCAAAATCATAGATATGCCAATGTTTTTAAATATATTAGTATAAAGCATTGTGCTACTTGTATTATGATGTTTTTTATTTACTATACGTAGAATTTCCACAACCGAACAACATTAATGTAAATAGGGAATGCATTTGTTTGATTGCATTTTTGTTCTCAGATTTTGACCAGATAGGTTTCATTAATAAACGAAGTATGATGCGATCGAAGTTAGATATATGTAGTCTTCAAAAAGACTGAACCTACACTAAGATTGTGTAGTTTAAACAATTTGTGAAAAGCCAAAATGCCATGACTTTTTTAGCTTTATTGGTTAATTGTCAACCATCAAAATAAACTGAGGCACATGTGTGGATGTATATTAAAGCAACACTTCAAACATGCTGCTTCCTAGTGTGAGATCCATCGACCCATCCATTCATCTCTCCATCCATCTCTCAGTCCTGGTGAGACAGTGTCATTATTCACAGTGAAAAGACTTTGGTGTCAACATGGGGTGAAAGGCGACTCACAGAGGAAGAAGCTATTACTGTAAAAACAGCAAGTGAAACAGATTATAACTTTTCAAATGCACACAGGAACACATGCCTTCATTTCTGGAGAAATGCCTTTTGCTGTGATTAAGCAAATTTTTAAGTTTTCTGTCATTATGCCCATTAAATAATTAGGAGGAGAAAAAGCAGGGGAAGGGAACAAATATTTGGGGTGGCAATATCCAATATCATGTTGTGAAGGTGTTTTTGCATGACAAACTGGTCCACTTCACATAATACAGAAAATAACTTTATGAGGAAATACTGAAGCCATATCTTAAGACAACAACTCAAAAGTTAATGGTTGATTATCCTAAACCTGAATAAGTTATAAAATTTCTGCCAAAAGGGATGTACTGCAATTCCAGCAACCTAATGTGAAAGGTTTTTAGAAGGACATTTGGTCCTAGTCATACGGTTTTAACACAATGCTTACAAAATAAAAAATAAGTCACACATATTCCCATATTCTCAGTAATAATTCTTTTTCATTATTCTGGCATTTTGTTAAAGCTAACTGACCCAAGATAGCAAAAGGTTGGTCTGAGACATTATCAGACAGTGCATGAGGAATAAAAGATTATGTTCTTTACACAGTGTGTGTGAATATCTGGGTCTTTGTATTCAGTTGCACAGATATTAAAAAGTACTGGAAATAAAATATACCCAATGAAACAATATCCTTACTGGACAACAAAATACACATTATGTGGTACACGTTTATGTGATTTGCATCATTTAATTGTTTGTGAAGTTGATTTTTGCCCTTTATTTTTCAGTTCAGCTGTCTAAAGTCTTCCAAGAAAGTTGCAGCTCAAATAGTCCGTCTCCTGGGTTTAAGGGGGTCAAGGATGAATTATTTTCTTGCTCTTTTCCTTGTCTGCAAAAAATAATGAATGGGGATAAATGGGGGCAGTTTTCAGGAGTCCAGTGTGTTCATTATTGCACTTTGTCAGATATAGTAGCCAAAGCAAACCAGACAGTTATACAAATGTACAGTCACAATGACTGTTGAAAAGAACTGACTCAGAATCTTCTTAAACAGGTTAAACATCCACAATTGGTATACGAAGAACAGTGAATTTATGTGAGTTGTCCGCTTCATACATGGTGATTGTGGCCGTAAACTTTTATGGATTCCCTAATATCCAAAGTGCTGTTCAAAATAAGTACACAACTGAGAATCCCCTAAAGTTCAGTCACTGTGTTTTTGGTGTTAAGCTACAAGCTGTTATCAACATACCGTTTGGCCAGCTGTCCTGGATGCAAATTCATCTCCATTAAATGTCAGGCTGGTAGCATATTCATGTCATCTGCAAACTGATGAAGCTCTGGAGAGTCATGTGGAAAGATGCAGTCATCAGTGTTGTGGGATAAGAATAGTGGAGAAAGCACACAGCCCTGGAGAACACCTGTTCAGATTATACTGGAGCTGGATATCCCCAGTCTCACCAGCTGGTCTGTATCTGGTGTTCCTAATGTTCCTAATCCACTGGAAAAAAATAAATAAATAAATAAATAAAAACTCGAGCAATTCAAGTTGAGGAGCAACAAACTGAATTATGAATATGTATAATTTATTAATTAAGAAAAAGAGCAGTGAAAAGAAACAGTTTATCTATACACAACCCCATTTATAAATGTCTCAATTTAAATAGAAGACAATTTTTAGAATTATATAGAAATAGGCCCCCTCTTTTTCTTTCATGATGTTTGTCCTCTTGTTTTGTCTTAATGTTTTATATTCAGATCTTGTATATATTAGCATTAAGTAAATCGATGACACATTTCATATAAACATGTCTGAAAAAAATACCTTATAACTGAATTATAACAGTGGCAAATGGGGTTTTGTGTGTTTACATAAGTTAATTTAAAGAGTATTGAAAATAATGTGCTTAGGTTTTATCACACATAGAAACATTATGTTCCAAAATTTATTGTTTATACTGCAAACATAAAAAAAACAATTTCAATCTAGAAAAAAAAATACATGAATACATTCATAAAAGTTATACAAGAGCTCCACAACACTGTGAAGTTAATAACAAGAATATGTTTTGGAGAGTAAACTATTTTCACTATCAATGTATTCACTAGTTTTACTTTTTTCTTTCACTCTTTTGGCGCCCTCATGTGTCTCATAAATAGGTCTGTCTTAAGTCAAGTAATATTCACTAAGTGAATAAACGTAAATAATTTAGTTGATGCCATACACCAACAGTTCAATTTCATAACCCTAATAAATAAATATGCCTTTTATTGATAAATTTTAAGAAAACTGACTACGAGGAAAAAGTATCCTTAAAAACATATTGGCTGGCGAAATGTACGTGGAATGACGCATCACGGCTTTAGGTGTGCTTGTTTTACTGTTTTTAATAAGACGCTTACCGCTTTCCCATTGACATAGCGTTAACTGCACCGCCCGTGTGAGACTGAGTGAAATAAATCGAGCAGACATGGTGCCAAATCAAGCAAGTGACCACATCAGCTTGCACCGCTCCGCCGGCTGACATACTGCTGGCTCATCCATTGCTAGCTTTTAATATAATCCCACTCAGCGAATCGATTACCTGAACGGTTTTAGAGACCGCTATTGCATTTTGTTGTGTTTTTGTTGTTCCTGTTGACAATGGCTGATCCTAAATACGCAAACTTACCAGGAATTGTAAGTTGCTAACGCTAACACATCTTCAGACTGAAAGGTGGAACTGCTAGCTAACGGCTCTGCTGCTGAATCTTTTATCTTCTTGTCTGCAAACAATCCACATTGAGCTCCAGATAGTGTTGCGTCTCAATAGCAGACATGCAGCTAAGATAATGCCATATGATGCAAACATACAAAAGCGCTAGACTTATCATTTTAGTGTTTCTCAGTGAAGCCGGGGCGTTGGCCAGGCTAATACCAAACAAACCAACGAAGTAACAGCATTTATCACATTTTGTTTCCGTAGGCATTTAACGAACCAGACGTGTACGAGACTGGCGACCTTCCAGAGGACGACCAGGCTCAGTTTGAATCGGTAGGTGGTCTTTCTGTGCTAATGTATGGACGTATCACTGATTAGCCTGCTGCTAACGCTAATAAGCTAACTAACGTTTAGCCCTCCTCTAACGGACAGTTGATTCCTTCATTGTTATCTGGGTCATTGACACGACATATCTATTAACAATTACTTGATTTTTCAACTGAAATTAAATAATTAAGTTGCTAGCAACTAGTTTGCTAGTTTGTGTGAGATTGCACTCCGCTATCCAGTTATTTTTTTTTTAAATCATGAATCACAACTTCTAAATGTTTAGCCACTGTTACTAACTTTATAAAAACTGAAAAGTTAAGACTACTTCAACGATCCTCTTTTGGTGCTTATGTTGTATTGTACGTTCAGAGAAAAAAATCCCGATTTGGTGTATTTTTTCCCTCTAAATAATAAATACATCCTCCACATCTGCACTGAAAGAAGTTAGAAATGAGACAAAAAATTCCCCCTGAAGTCTCATAGGCTGTTCATAATCGTACCATGATGATCATCTTGTGACTTTACGAAAAATGTTCTGTGGTGTTCTGTTTTTTTTTTTCCCCTCTCAATTACGAGTTAATAAAAAAAGTTACTGGTTTTACCATCCTGTATGCAGTTGACTGGTGCTGCTCTAATTTTTATACTTTTATTTATTATTTGTTTTAATTGTCTAATCTTGATAGGACAGCCAAGCAAATGTTAACTGGCATTTCCTGTTCCATGTTGCCACATTTATTCTCCCTGTTCTCTTGCCCCTGTTGTGACCCCTCTTCATCCCTCCTGGGACCCTAGTGTGTACAAGTAAGATTTCTCTGTGAGCTAAATGCATGTTGGGTTTTCTCCATTTTTTTCTCCTTAATGATGATCTATCAAATTATTCTTTAAGCACCGATTGAGATGAGAACCGGGTTAATGGCATTGTTCCTCTGTTACTATGTGATTCCTTAATAATTGTTTTAAAGTAGAAGAAGCTGATCCCTGATTTAAAAAAAAATAAAATAATTACATTTTATTAAGGCCGTAATGAAGATGAAGGGTCTTCAGAAGTACTGATTGACGTGTGTGTGTGTGTGTGTGTGTGTGTGTGTGTGTGTGTGGGCATGCATGCATGTTTTTGTTGACATCTGAAAAAGACTTACATTTTGTTGTTTAACCTGTCGTCATGCTCTAACAACTTGCTTCTCTGCTAACTTTTATGTTCTGACTAACTCAATTTTCTAAGGCGCTCTTCTGCTTGCTGGGTCATTGCCTGTCCTAATTAACAGGATGGATGTGGTAGAAACTTACCTGCAGTGTGAAATTAAATGCAAATAATCCCTTTTTTTAACTGTCCATGAATTCTATAAATGGAAGAAAACCCAGAAGTAAAATGTTTGCTTGTTACCCACACCCCTTTCATGTTTTATAAATACAATCACAAAAAATAAGCTTTGGTTATGACATTGGCATTCTGCTACACTTTCTCCCTTGCCACAGCACCACAAGCTTATTTTTTCTCCAGTCCTCATTTTCTGGAGTATGACTGTTTAGTTACTCCAAAATGGTTTTTTGTGGCCAGTGTGTTTTACATCATTTAGGGGTGCAAAAGATCATTATTTTTGATCTGGTATTAGATGTATCAGGTGTGTGACTGGGATTATAGCTATTGGTATGCTTTTTTTGATTTTAGATTTTGGATTAATTCAGTCACTGGGCTGCAGGAATATTTCTGGGTTTTCAAACTTAATTTGGGCATGGACCACTCTCTGATTACTGCAGAACACACTTGAGCATAGTGATGTGATAGTATAAAATAAATGTTATTAAAAAAAAAAAAATATATATATATATAATTATTCCTACTGCCGCTAAAATATAACAGTATTGCAAGTGTCATAATTTTATCTGTACTGTGTATTCATTTTGAGTTTGATTGAAATATTAAGTTAAAATAATGCCTGGAGATGATGCTAGTTGGGCTATCTGCTCATGTACCAAGCCTAAAGTCAGCTTCTGAACAGATGTTTCATTCTTAGCTTTAATACTGTAGCTATAAAACTGTCGGTTCATTTAATGTTGACTGGTTAAGGTTTTGACTGTCATGTGTTTTTTATTACCTTACCAGAAATATTTTATAACAGCTGAATTTATCGTTTTATGCAAATGAGGAAAAGGTACAGTAGTTATTTCGGTCTGCTGACCGGCAGTGGGCAGCAGCAGGTACGTGAAAGTAATCCCTTGTTGATTATATGGACAACACAGCCAGAGAACACTCTGCTTAGTCTTCTGGCTTCTCAGAAAATAGACCTTAATATAGGAATGGCAAGATGAGAACGTTTTAGCAGTTTTTAAACCTTAACCTTAATACTGGTAACTGACCATACCCACTATAAATACCATTTTTATTCTAAAGTTCATCATATGCAATGCAGTCAGCAATAATCAGTCCAGACTGTCAAGAACCTCTACACAGTATTCAGTGTTTTCTTATTTACTGTTCAGGAAAATAGTGGACTTCTTTCTGATGAATTAGAATATTATTAGAGAGAAGAGAAATTCTGGAGTTAAGTCATCTAATCACCCTGAATGAGTGAAGAGGGAAAGAACTGGATACCTACATTTTCCAGAGAAGTTGTGTCTCCAGGGTTTGCTGCTGCAGCGCTCAGAACACTGCTTTCTTTCTTATCTTCCTGAAACCCTGGCCAAGTGTTCCTGTTGTGTGCATGGCATGTGATAACCACATTAATCTGTGTTGTCTCCCCCCCCCCCCCCCTGCTTTTCTCTCTCCCTCTGCTCTTCCATTTTATTTTCTTTAACTCTCTTTGGAAACCCAAGGAGCTGGTAAGAGCATAACTCACTCTCCTCCTCTTCCTCCTCCTCCTCCTGACATCTCTGGAACCGACTGTTTTGTGCGTCCTCTTATGTGTGAATTGGCATTTATTTGTGTCAGTGGTGTATCATTTATGTTTATAGTATTGGTCTCCATAACAATCATCTTTTTTATATATATTTTTTTTATTTCCTTACATCATTAATCAGTTGTCATTTAGAGAGAATAAAGTAGCTCCAGGTGTGTTTCTGTCTTTTTGGTTTATGTAACTTTTTTATGACAGTAGGATAATCCAGAAGTAAAATCATTTTAGAGTTTATTGAATAATTTAGTATTAATGGTACATTCATTTTTTTCCCCCATTGATCTCTTTCCTGGATCGTGATGCATTCTGTACACCTGTAAGCAGACTGCTTTGCTGGATGGTGTTTTTGATTAAATGAGTGTTTTTTGTTTTGTTTTAATCAGGAGGAGCTTTGCAGTGACAGCGTAGAGAGGATTGTGGTCAACCCCAATGCAGCCTACGACAAGTTCAAAGACAAACACGTCGGCACCAAAGGACTTGGTCAGTTTGTATTCGACAAATAACTTGTTTAATTTACTCAGTTTCTGGAGCATTTCAACTTTACTGATGCATAAACTGTCTTCTGTAAAATAGTTTTTGGTTTTAAAACTATTTTTTCTAAGAATGGAAATGGACCTCTACAGTTTTTTTTTTTCTCCAGTAAAGTGGAAAAAAAAAATTGTAATTTTGTCAAATTTTAACTTTGAATAAAATAATGTAATTTTTTTTGGTGTACTTGGAGACTGTTAAGAAAAAATGTAACCATAATATAGTATTTAAAGACTTATTAAAAATGTTTTTCACTTTCCATAAATGAGCGTTGATGTTTATAGCAATCATCAGCTTTTATTGTTTTTTTTAATCTTATGACAAATGTCTCTTTTTCACAGACTTCTCAGATAGAATCAGTAGAAGCAGAAGAGTGGGTTATGAGTCGGGAGAGTTTGAAATCGTAAGTGCCATAGAAGTGCATCAGTATTTAAAAAAAAAAAAATAAATAAAAATGAATAATCACTTTTCCAAAGCTGTTTTTTTTTATCTGCTCATTCTGCTTTCCAATAAAGTCAAACAGGCAGATATTTTTTTCAGCTGTTGAACTTCAATAATATTCAGTCTTTTTTTTTTTCTCCTCTTTCTTTGTACTTTAGCTCGGTGAGGGCAGCGGCGTGAAGGAGACACCCCAGCAAAAGTATCAACGCCTGGTTAATGAGATCCAGGAACTCGTTCAGGAGGTGGACACCATCCAGGTGGGCTGCTAGCAGCACATTCACCCTGAAAAAATCTGGGAAAAAATCCATCTGGTTTTCAACACTGAATCAAAAAAAATGAACACCATCTGGTTTTCACCAATGCAAACCAGACGGTGTTCTTTTTTTTTTTTTTTACACGTTTCCAATATTTCCAGACCATTTAATCATATTTGAAAGTTTGTGCAGTGAGTACTTATGGAGTGTAACCTCAATTTAAAGCTAAATTGAATTTAGAACGAGCAGAGTTGCTTTTCAGATTGACAAAGGTTCCTTTTAGAAGCCACTAATTAACTTTGCTTCTCATTAATGTGGATGCGTTTGGTGAAGCAACCCTGCTCCCAGTAGCAAATAACAACTTAGGCTGTTTTCAGGTTGTTTAGGTTTTATTTTTTCTCTCATTCTGCAAGTCCTGCAGGTTATACTGGCAGAGTATTTGGTCTGCCTGCTGCTTTTCTGTGACAGTCGTGCAGCATTAAGAAATTCCTTTTGAGCAAAATGCGTTATACAGCTGCAGTTATATAGAACCTAACCTATTCTCAAAATTATTAGATTAGATCACAGGTGACTTTTTTTTTTTTTTTAGAGAAAAAAAAAATAAGCTTACGCATATAATAGTTGTGAGAGAGATTTTTAGCAAAAATATTACAGTACTAATTCTAGATCTGCATCAATTAAATAACGTTTACTTTTCTGGAGAGAAAATACTAAGAATTCTACTTTAGCAAAGTTGGGGAAATGTTCAAGAGTCTAAAACATTTTTTCAAATTTCACAGCTCAAGTGAATATGGTGACACCATATTGACTTTAGCGTAGGCAGGACAAAGTACGTAGTTTGAGTTGATATGATGCTCCAGAAATTGATCATAAGGTCCTTGACCACAGCAAAAACAGCAGCATGTGCTCAGCAAAACATTTTTTTTGTTGTTGTGATTGTACCCTGACATGAAAATGATGTCCGCTGACATACTCCACCAATTTTACCTTCTAGGCTACTGCAAAGGAGAGTAATGCAGAGGAGCGCCTCACCCCGGTGGTTCTCGCTCAGCAGGCAGCGCAGCTGAAGCAGCAGCTGGTTTCTGCCCATCTTGATTCGCTGCTGGGACCGCAGGCGCACATCAACCTGGCCGATCCAGATGGAGCGCTTGCCAGGTGAGATGAGAGCAGCCTGGCAAGACATACAACTGTCATGAATGTTCAAAGTGTACTACTAAGATTCAGCAAAGACAATCTTTCAAAGACGAGCATTTTAAGTTGAGGTTTAGAGCCATGTTTAGTTGTGGTGTTATGAGCTTGTTTATGCCTGAGGTTTATTAAGAGCAGATTAAGAGACATTTTATTCTGCCTTACTAAAGTAATCTTTAAACCTTTTAAGGTAAGAAACCGTATAAATAATTAAATTACTGTGAAATGTAATTTTTTTCAATTTTTTTAAAGAGTGGGGAGAAGTGTCAGTCTACTGATGTGAACAGCTGGCAGAAACCAAACAGAATGCCTACCTGCATTTAAACATTGTATTTGTTTTCTTCTACTTCACATTTACACTAATTTGTCACATTAAACCCAAATTAAATGCATGAAAAATGTTGGCAGAAATGTGATAAAGTTCAAGCAAAACGTTTTGAATTTTCCCCCTAAAGTTTAGTGAAACATAATTTTAGCCTTCTAAGCTGTTTGAAGTTTTGTCAAACAATAAAGCCTAGTGGAAGAGAGAAGCAAAAATAAATGCATCAGTGCCTGGATAAATGCATTATGCCGAGCAACTACTTGTTCTAAACTGAAATAAAAAATGCATAGAAATTAGGAAAGGTTGAAGCATGTGGGAAATGCAAATGCTAAAAAACTCAAATGTGGTTTCAGTTTTTAGGTAGAACATATTCACAAAGGTTTTCTATTTTAAAGGTAAAATGTATATTCTTTTTTCTTTTTTTTTTTCTTTTTTTTACATTTTGGCTTAATTACTGTTTTCAGTAAATGGCATATTTTAGAGTCTGATTTTTTTAATCATGATTAATCCGATTAATTGTTCCGACCTTACTGTGCATAATGGCTTTGATGCCTTTTGACCCTGGGTTGGTTGAACGGTCCACTATCCCTGCACTGGGACTTGCAGCCAGACAGGAGGCAGGAGATGCTGAGAAATATGTCAAAACCCAGCATAAACAGGGAAAGCTGAAGCTTCAAGATGCATGTTGGGATTGAAACAATGGAAAGGGACAGATTTTCACCTTCAAACCGAAATTTAAACGCATTGAGGAGAGAGAGATAGAGACAGACGGCACATGGGGCCGTTAACTGCTTTGAACAGACTGTATAATCATTCTGCGTCTTCCTCTCCCTCCTGCCTGCAGGCGTCTGCTCACCCAGCTGGAGGCGGCGAAGGGCAGTCGCAGCAGCTCCGCAGGAGATGGCAAGCCCTCTTCAACAAAGGGTCCAGATGGAGTGGTGCTCTACGAGTTGCACAGCAGACCAGAGCAGGAGAAATTCAACGAGTCCGCCAAGGTAACGCCGAGGTTAAGGCGGCGGGGGCTAGCGTCTTGACAAGTGCAGTCTGAATGTTTTAGTCAGACGAGCTCCCTGATGTGTTGCGTTTTCATTCACATATCTGAATATTTGTGGACAACACTGGATGAAGAGACAAAAACGCAGCAACGTGCTTTGTGGGATGCTGATGTCGCTTCCAACCATGTGTCGCCTGTTTTCCATCCCTGTAGATGGCGGAACTGGAGAAGCGTCTAGCTCAGCTGGAGATCGCTGTTGGCTCCGGATCAGACAAGCAGGTACACACTGATGGATTTTGCACACAAATCCGCCTCAGTGTTTGTCACACATCCTTACTTGGCCTGTACATTTGCTCTTTAATCATCAAACAACGAAATATTTATGCCCGTCTAAACGCATCACTCTCCATAAAGTGAAATAGAACCACATTAATTTTCTACTATAATTTATGATAGAAGTACTAATTTTCTGTTTATTGTAGGGACCTCTTAATGCTGGGGTACAAGGAGCCAGTTTGATGGTAAGAAGTCCCTTTATTTAGAAGTTCAGAGTTTATAACCGTCTGTGACGTGTAGCAGAAGAACTGGGACACTTAATGAGGTCACCAGTTCCTGCCAACAGAATGGGGGAAACACCGGGTTCTATTCTCAGGTGTGTTTGTAACTTGTGTGCATCTTTTACCTCAGGACACCATTGAGCTTCTGCAGGCAAGGGTCAGCGCACTGGACTCTGCTACACTGGATCAAGTAGAGGCAAGACTGCAGGTACCTACATTGTAAAACTGGAGCAACTGAGTCTTTCTGTACAAATTTATCAGCCCAGTAAAACATCAGGATGTTTGTAATAATTCTGTTTCGTGAAGTTTCCGGAGTGTATGAGAGCTTAATCAGCATGCAGTTAAGAGCCCGACATGCCTTGTTGGCCTACTGTGGCTTTCTGCAAACTGCCGTCATATCATTTCCATAATGTTTAGTGATGTTTACGGAGATTCTCTGGATGTGAACTGCTGGCAGAACTTTGTTGTTGTTTTCTGTTTGAATTCTCTCTTCCTTGTTCTGCCTTTTAACACTTTGAAAGCCCTCTGTGCTTCAGGGAAATAATGTCCCGGCTGCAGCATTTTGATCATAGTGCTACTTCTTTCAGTGGGCGGTTTTAAATGCTTACAAAGAATGTTTACATCATATGCTGTTTAAAAAAAAAAAAAGGCTCCATTGCTCGTCTTGTAAGAAAATTGTCCCCTTGAGTTCTGTGAATAATTTTTTTTTGTTATTTAAATCTATCTTCCAGAGTGTCCTTGGGAAGATGAATGAGATTGCCAAGAACAAGGCAGCGATTGAAGATGCAGAAACACAAAATAAAGTTAGTAATCCCGGTACATGTATCAGCCTCTGTGCAGAGTAACGACAGGTTGTATCAAAGCAAAGGATCCGTTTCTTCATTCAGCCATAAGAATACCAGGCTTCTTCTTCTTCTTTGAAGACTTTTCACTTCTTTAAAGAAACCGTTATCTATGAGACATGGATAACTGGACCAGTCCAGTGCTCTGACAGCTAAACTAAGAGCTCAGCATGAAAACCACTGCAGTATCACCCCTTATTTTTAAGGGGTTCACTGACGACAGGGAGACGGTAAAGTGATTTTTAAAAAAACGTTTTTAAAGGATTAATTAAATGTGAAGCACAGATGGTTTATTCTGTTTGACAGAAGAAAATGCTGGTGTGTGGTTTGATAAAACCACCTATGACATCGCCGTGGGATGCCACATGCAATTTTATTGTCAATCTGTCTGTTCCTCATCGGATCTGTTTGACCTGCATGATTATTATAGCCATCGACTGTTTAACAGTGATTTATGTTAGAGGCCAGTAGGTGGCAGCAGATTTTATTTAATGCAATGCTTTTACTTTTACTAATGCTTAGTAAAGTTATGTTTTCAGGTCTGGTTGCATTTCAAATTTTCCAGGGATAGGTTAATTATTTTATGCTTTTATGTAGGAAACTGGAAATGTATCAGCTGTTCAAAACCAAAAATCTATGTTCATCACGGAGACAATCAAATTTAACAAAACTGTTCATAAAGCACATTTCAAATGTTGAAATTGTTCAAAGTAGCATCAAAATATTAAGAACAGAGGAGAAGGTGCTGTCCCACCCAGGTTGCATTCATCTTCCTGATCCATGATCGGCAACTGAAGCTGGAGAAGCTCTACTCAAATTTCAATTTAACCCTTGATTCCCAGTCAAGACAAATCCGTCAGGCTGTACCAGTTGTGGTCAGTCTGCTCAAACATCTGTTGATGTGAGATGGGATGAAGTCTGTGTGCAGGAACAAAACTGTTGCTGCCAAAAGGATTTTTTAAAATTGTTTTTTTTAGTTGGATCTAGACGAGCTCTGGTAGTGTGACCTGATCACTGACAACTGTAAACATGGGTCACTGACAGTCAGTGTTGGAGAGACTGGTAGATGACTTGTTTTGTTTTTTTTTCTAAACAATAAAACATTGCGAACATAAAGCACTGGGCACTATACACACTATTAACGTTCTAAAAACAAATTAACAAAAAAAAATTACTTGGATTTTGAAGCCTAAAATACAGTAAATAATGAACGGATTTATTGAAATAAACCAAATAATTCACATATTGAACAAACCATTTCTGACCAAAATAATAGAATTATTATTGTTTATTTGTGTGGAAGTGTAACGGATGTAGACTCACCAAATTCAGAGGCTATCTTGTATTAACGCCATTTATTGACAAATTGGTTCCACTGTTGCCCTCATGAGTGTTTTATGCGCTCAGGTCTGATACTATCTAATACTATTGGTATTAGCCACCAGTGCATCCAGTCCTATTTACATCTCTATCGTCACACTTGTCAGGTGTCGCAGCTGTATGATGTGGTGCAGAAGTGGGATGCCGTGTCCACCTCCGTTCCTCAGGTGGTGCAGAGGCTGGTTGCTGTCAAGGAGTTGCATGAGCAAGGTAAGACCTAAGAAAGTGACTGACAGCTTGACAAGCACTGTTTTCATTCATTTACACACACAGAGCCTTCAAACTCAAGAATCAACTTCCTGAGGCAAAGAAACCCCTGAACAATCAACTAAAGTACTGTACTGGTTTATATTGCAAATATTGTAACAATGTTGCACATCTGGCAACTCTGACATGAGTTACAGCAATAGTGTTAAAAATCTTTTTGTTGTCCTTTGTATTTTATTTTATTTCAGGGTAGAAATACCTTGAAATGACTCCGGTGAGAGTTAAAAGGAATTTTATTGGTTGGTGGGATTAGAGCATTTTTAGATGCACAAGATTGTATCTAGAAAGGGAAGTTATGATTAAAACTAAAGGACAGTAATATTGAGATAGGCTATGAAGTTAATTTAACACATTCTTGTTGAAAAAATGTAGCATGAAAGACAAAGAAGATGGGTTTTAATCAGGTCTGCCAATTTGAAAGAGATGTGTAACATGAGGTAATGCACTACTTTAAACAGCCAAATAATGCCACCTAAAAGCAGCCATTCATACTTATTTTATTAATAATATATCAAATACATGAATCTGTGTAATCACTGAGGAACTCATCATTTTTGTTATGTGTGCACTATACTCTTCAGTTTTTCTCTGTTTAACAGGAAAACACTAAGTTTTCTTGACTTTCACTTTTTCACTCAACTGTGTCTGACAGCCATGCAGTTTGGCCAGCTGCTGACTCACCTGGACACGACTCAGCAGATGATCAACAACTCTCTGAAAGACAACAACACCCTGCTAACACAGGTAGGACGTTCACTGCCGTCTGGAACAACCACTGCAACATTAATCCTTTCTTTTGCTGGAAATGTGAAACAAGAACACTGGAAAGTTTGTGTCTTTAAGTACAAGATGTGAAATTTTATCATGCAAGAGAACATTTGATACTTGGTATGTTCATCTAATATTAGATGAGGTAAAGAGATTTTTTTGATGACCTGTTTTCATAAACATTGTGAAATGAGCTCATTTAAATTAATTAATATCAGATATTTAATATACATACACACTCATCTTCTGCAGTGCTGCAGAAATAAATGTATATGAGGAGGATGGATGGATAGAAAGACTGACTGGTGCTCACTCTATTTTTAATGCATAACAAATATTCTAGCTCTGAAATGTCAATTTTTCTCATTCTATATAATCTAATATTGATGATTATGCCTGGATTACTGTAATGTCCTATTTATCGATCTGGACAGTTAATCAATTCCCCCCCTTCAGCCATTCATAATACAACTGCCAGACTTCTCACTAAATCAGGTTAAGAGACTAATATTACAGCAGTTTTATACTCTTTACATTGGATAAAGTTGTTTTAAAGAACTCATGCTCGCTTACAGAGCTCTAAACCCGATGCGTTGCTGCTCGTAATTCAGTTCCAGGTTCAGAAGATGTTGGTTATTTCTTATGCAAGGCTCAAACAAAAAGGGACAGGTGCATTTCAGTCTGGCTGCAAAGCTGAGGAATAGTTTCCCTCTGACTTGTTTCGCCAGTTCTGCGGTTACTTTTAAAAAGCATTGAAAACCTTATTTTATCTGTACTGTTTTTAATTTAAATGTACCTTCTTTTTCGTGCTGTCGTCGTATGACTGGAACCGACTTGCCTACTAGGTCAAAAGTGTAAATTATTTTTGCTTTACTATTTTCACTGACAAAATATTTTCTCCTTTGGATTAAATGTATAACGTTTAACAAACCCAACAGTTTATCTGCTCCAGCTGCTCTTCATCCAGAGGAGCATTGATAAACCCGGTTGTGTTTTTTTTTCCCCATTATTGGTGCAGTTGGGCTCACAGGCTTGGTAGTTTCACTGCAGCATCTGAGGCATTATCAAAGCTTCTGTCAAATGCAGAGATAACTCGCTTCCCTGCTCGTCCTTCTGTGGCAGAGCACTACTCCTGAATCTGCCGGTTCAAACACCTCCAGTGTGGTTTCATCAGATTAAGATATAAATAACATGAGCAGATTTAAGTGTTTTTGCTTCTTGGTCTGGAACTCTAATCCCAGTTGGTCACTTTTTTTCATTGAAAAATTGTAAGAGATAAAACTTGTAGAAAACTACCACAGTGCAGCAGATCAGTGGAATTGATAAAACCCTCCTATCAGCCTTCTCTAGTTTAAGCTTCACATCTGAACAGTATTTTATATTTGGGAAGTGGCTTGTTTTATCAAACTAAGTAAAACTGACTTAATTTTATCTGATGAAAATAAAAACTATCGGGAGTTATAGCGGTTTCTCCTGATTAAGAACACATTTGGAAATATCCTGTCCATTTGGTTTCATTTAAATTGGTTTAAGTATGTAAATGTTGGGGTGCTGTGGTGGCACAGGGACAAAGCACGACCTACATATGGAAGCCTTAACTTTCAAATAAAGGCCACTAGAGACAACAAAACCTTTAAAAAAATGTATGTAGATGTTGTACTGATAAATTACTTTGGATATTTGCTCATATTTCCTCAATATTTTGAGTTTGCTGTTGCATGACTTTAAGATGCTTAACTTTGATCCATCTCTATTCCTCACTGATTTTATTTTTCAGTCTGTTTTGCATCCATATATTTTCTTTGAAATCTACAATGAAATGACATACTGGAGCAGTGCTAAGCCTGCCGAAGGTCTGCTTAGCTAAATATCATGTCTAAAACAGAAATCTGATTAATTTGAAGGTGTAATCACAGAAATTTTAGTATTTCTATGGTTTAACATTTAATAAGTAGCATGTTACCAATGAGGAGATTAAGATTTAAGTGTATGCTTCCAAAAATAACTAATCCCTCATTTTAGTGTTCAAATAATTCACTGATTTGTGTTCAAATCTGCCCAAGTTGGTAAACTGGATTAAACTTCTGGATGCGGAGAGAGTGAGTTCTCATTTCTCAAGTTGGTTCCATGTTTCTCTTTGTTCATTAACACATCATTTCCCTCACATCTCTGCATGGTTTCCCTTATGGCCACTTTGAAATCTGTTGGATCTTGTTTCTCTTGTACATTTCTGAATTTCTCCTACACTTCTAACTCATCTTCCTCTCTTTACCCTGTAGGTCCAACAGACAATGAAGGAAAATCTGGTGGCTATTGAGGAGAACTTTGCAGCCCTGGATCAGAGGATGAAGAAGATTTCCAAATAAAGTTTGAGTCGGTCCAGGAGAGAGTTGAACATGGACAAAAAATATTTGGTTAGAGAGCACAGATCCGAAGTGTTTGGGGTGTAGCTTTCTGGACGTTCTTCTCTTGCTCAGCCTCCGCCTTTTTTCACCAAGTGGAATGTTAGAAAGTTGACAAAATGGGCAAAACAGAAAGGAGACCAAATGTTCTTCAGATGTCCACCCTCATTTCCTCTTCCTTGCATAAAACTGATGTAATTTGAAAATATTTAATTCCAAAGATCCCACTGATTGAAGTCTCTCCTGTTCAGCTTATCAGTTTTTTAGACTGGACTGTTTTTATTTTTATTCACATAGAAGGTTTTTCTGGAGATTTACACTAAGAGGATTTGTACTGCAACTTTGGAATAAATAAATGAATCCCAGTTTGTTTAGATGACAAATGTTTGCTCTTTAATGCAAGTATGACCTCTCGTCCTTTATTGTTGTATCAAGAGCATGTTGGTGTGGGCATGATGTGGAAGGAAAGCTTGTAAATATGCCCGTGTACCTTATTGTTTCCTTACACTCGGTTGCTTGTAACTATATTATTATGACCGGGACACCAGACAAACTTTTAATCTGCTTTCTCATTGCTTACAACTCTGTTCATCTGTGGCCACTGTAGCTGATCAATAAATCAAAATGTCATACATGTGGCTCTGTTCATTTCAGGCTCTCATTTTTATAAAACCTTGATCATTGCCAGTTTGACAAAAGCAATTATAGGTTAAGTATAATCTTACAAATCATAATTATAATTGAGATCAGATGATAAAGCAATGTAACCATTAAAAATTTCTATAACAAATCTTAAAATGTATTTGCTTCAAAAAATATTGTCCGATTTATAATTGTCATACTATATATGACCACAAGGTGGCAGTATAGCATGTAATAAAGCCAACAAAGAAAATGTGTTTACAGAAACAATTCAGCTTTATTCATAAAACCAGGTTCTTGTGTCATTTTAAAATATTTATTCACAGCAAAAATTTTGTTAGAAATTCACTTTAAATCTTAAAATTCAATATGTGTTTGCATCTAAAATAAAATGTTAATAGAGTTGGGTGTCCTGTATTTTAATAATTTAAAAACCTGCCCTGACGAAACCGAAACCCCTGAATTCTCTGCCCTCTTGGAGCTCTCATTGTGTCTCTGTGCTTTCACAAAGAACGTTACATAAACTGACCCATTTTCCTAAAGAGAATCAGAGTTAAATCTTGTAACCTCATTAATTCACCTGGAAGTAAACAGTATTGTAAGCCAGCGTGAATCCATGTAAAGAAACCGTTTCATCTTAAACTACAGCAGAGCCGTTGTGCCGTATTTCCAAAGGAACTCATGGGAAACCATTAGGGTGTCTGAGGTCAAGCTCAAATCCCTCCAGCATTAAGAGGCTTATAAAAAGCATTAAAACAAAAAGCTGGCTCATGTCTGAAGTCAGGTGATGGTGTTCGTGACAAAGGCCGACAGATAACGGCAGTGGGGAAAGGATCAGGTGCGCCGGGTGAGTCACTCAGACACATCAGCACCTGTGTGTGCTGCTAGTGGGCGCACAGTTTGAGATGAAGACTGGAAATTTTGATTTTACAATAATGTTCAATTTGGACCAATCTGGGACTACATAAATTACAATCAAAGAAAAATCTTGTTTTTAATCAGACATGTATATATATATGGTGAAGACGACGACCAGCCAGCTCAAACAAGGCATATTGAGGGTAACGTAGAGGGAATTTGATCCAGAGCTCCAACTGGGAAGGGAATGGCCCACATGAACACGGAGACAGACACACACCATATATCAAGCTGTACTGCATTTGTCCTTCTATATTAGGTCAGCCCTTCCTCTATATTTGAATTCATATTTTGAAATATTTACATGTATTTAGAATATTAGGACAATAAATAAACAAGACTGCCTTTATAAGAAAAGTAGCCTTAGATCCAAACTCACAGCTAATAGATATGTTTTTCTTTTAAACCACCCATTCTTGATTTATCAGTGCAAGTAAACCCTCCACTGATTGCGCCTCTGGACAAAGTAAATATTTAAGTTGTCTGGCTTCATGGAGCAGGAGAGCACGGCAGTGGCTGCTGGGAACACAGATCGCTCTAAAAACCCCATCTTCTGGTGCTGATATGGGGAAAAACTTGAAAAGGAAGAAAAAGATGGTGTAAGAGCCAGGAATGTGTGTTTCACTGCCAGTATACCCACCTGTTCAGATGGGCATTTAAACTTTTATGACCCACGGTGTCTTGTCTTTTTTCACCTGTTTCTTGGACTTCTTACCTCTGACAGGGAACAGAATGAAAAAATCAGTGAACTGAGAGTGGCTTTACATAGAGAGAATAAATGCTGTCTTGACCTGATACATATATAGATTTTTTTTTTTTTTAAATAAGACAAAATAATTTTAGGTGATTTATCTTTCAAATTAAAAAAGAATAATCATTAAAGATTAAGTAACATAAAATATAGCAAAGATATAAAATAACATTATTTCTTGTAACAACGCTGGAAATAAAAGATGGAAAATAATTATAAAAAATATCGGCTGATGTCAGAAACCTGAAAGATGCTACAGGGAAGGGAAATCACACAAAGCCACTCTGCATCAGTTTGTCAGATTTCCCTGTATGGGTGTAGACAGGTGAGGAGGCTGTTGTGAGGCAGAACGACGGGCAGAAGAGGTGAGCAGGCGTAAGCGGAGTAAAACAGGGTGACTGGCCCACAGTCGTGGGGCAGAATGAAGCTGGTAGCGAATGAAAACACTCAAGATAGAGAAGACAAAGTAAAGATGCATGCGACTCAGTGGTAAACAGGGTTTAACAGGCTAACAAGATTGTCCGCAAAGTCATTACAGACCTCCAACCGCAAGGTCAACAACTTGGCAGTAAAATCTGGACAGTATGTTACTTGGTGGATAAGTGGAGGAAAAAAAAAAATTAACAGATAATTTCTTACTCTGTTGGCTAAGTTACATGAGATTTTGACATCTTAAGAAGACAGTGGAAATAAAATGCAATAAGTTTACTGAGGGCGCTAACACACACCAGAGAAAATCAGTGTCTGCCTTAGCTCAGACTAACGCAAACATACAACTTAAATGAAAGTGGTTGTTACTAAAATCTGTTCAGTAGTTTGACATATTAAGCCAACATAAATAGGCTATAAAAGTGATATTTCTTCTACAAATAACGGTGCATTTCTTTTAATGTTAGCTGTTATTTAGCGGACACTCTCAAAAGGGGTAAAAGCACAAAAAGAGAAAGCACAAACCAGGAGGCGGTAAAGCAAAAAGGATTGTATCACTAACAGCTGTATCAGTTGGTCTTAGTTCAGCGAAGGGAAGGATTCCGACAGCTGCTGAGTGTTTATATGTGTGTGTGTGAGGAGAAACTGGGTGTGGAGCTCTGACCAAGGGCACGGGACAGAAAAAGAAGGGAGTGGGGTGTTTTGGCTGAAAATTCCCCAGACTGCTCACTTATCTGCCTGCAAAACAAAAGAAATCAATAATCAAGATCTGATAAGGAGTTAGCAATAAAAATGTCAACCCCTTCCAACGTTAATTCTTCTTCTTCTTTTGTTTATGAGTATATGAGTCATTGCCTATAAAACAGCAAAGTCCATATTTAGCTTTTCAACTCATTTTTGGAAGAAAAATTTGTTTGCTCTGCTTGTTGAAAATTGAGATATCAAAACAAAATATTTTCATCACGTCTGATAAAGTTATGCAGCCATTATGGGACTGCTTATTGCCTTAAATATTTTAAATTACAACTTACAGGCTCTAGTGTCTGATGATTATGTGAATGTGACAGGGATATCCGATAACAAAAGATTAGGCAACATTACATCAACATTTCCAAAAACAAATGAAGAAAAAGCTGATCGAAGCCTTGATCCACATGAACAGATAGTGTACAGTTTGTTTACACTCACTGACAGTCAGCTCAGGGCATGAATAAAATACAAAAGCAGAACATGACAAGATGAATTTTATATCTTATTTATAATATGCTGCATCTTTAATTGTTGTTTTGTTTTTATAGCACAAAGTACACAAGTTTGATTTTAAAAAGAAGAGACCATGATCACAAACTGTCTGAAACTAATTCAATCCAAATGTTTGGCTCTATAACGTCGTTTCATAATGACACAAGGCAGACAACGGCACTGACAAAAACAAACAGACGGGCAGGCGTGGAGAGGCAGGCAGGGAGGGGTGCGGAGAAAGTATGCTGAACTACTCGGCAACAGCCACTCAAGTCGTGACGTGTTCACGGTGCTTCCTGCAGCGCTTTAACCCGGGTCCTAGAGACAGTATTTGAGCTTTCTATTCGCTACTTGACGCTGTTGCTATGGGGGCTGTGCGCGTTTCACGGCGCGTCGGAAAAACAGTCCGAGCGCGCGCCCGTGTGTGTGTGTCTAAGTATGTGGCGAGTTTGGGATGAGGGTAGAAAGTGTCAGAAATGGGCTGGAGAATCAAAAGTGAAACATGATGAAACTCGATTTGGTTCACTTTCTTTTTGTCACCGCTGTTGTTTACCTCGCTATATTAATAGATTATTGTGCCTCTGAGGCAGTGACCTCGTTGAACTTAGTGGCTTTAACCTCATGCTCTGTATAAGTTTTACTGTTTGGTATTTTAGTCAGTGTAAGTTAATATTTTTATTATTACCAAACTATGTGAACTTTCTGAAAAGATAATTTAAACATAATTGTGTAAGTTTACACCTGTCCTTAAATTTTAGCTTTCTATCACCAGCATTTTTTCTATTGTTTTAATAATTATACCCAACTGCTATTTCTAATGTAAGATCTGACATATAAATAAATGATCATTTAATTTTTTGAAATATTTTTCATATTTTGAAATATTTAATACATCATAAAGCACTTTATAGTTGATTTTATTTTCATATTTTTATTTTATTAAACATAAATGTCTTATATTCTAGATTTTAGAAATACATTACTTCAAGTCAATGTTTCTTTGTTTACAATTTATAATATTTTATTACAATTTAATATTTAATTTTATTATTATTACACAATTGATCTATTTTATTTTAAATGTTAATAATTATGTTGTAATATTCTGGTTATTTTACTATAGATCTATTTTTGATTTTATTAGTGTATCTTAATAAATAAATAATGGTAAGTAGGATTGTGTTGCTCTGAATACTGCAAAAAGTATGGCCAAACATGACTTAAAATTGTGTTATTAGTGTGAACAAAGAGTTGAATTATTTTTAAGCTTCCGTCTCCAAGTCTAAAGTTGTATTGTGGTGATTTATGTAAAAGGAAAAAAAATATAAAGCTAAACAAATCGAGCATTACTGATAGAGCAATGGTCACGCAACAGAGAGAAAGATTGAATAAAAGTTTCTATCACTGGGTAATGAATTCTACTGAGTTTCATCATCAACAGCTAAAAAAAAGAAGAAAAAAACACGCATGAAAAATAAGGGACAGTCTGGTCCTGGCTCACGCCCACCCCCGTTAAATTATAATAATTATATATTTTAGTAATTTATTATATTTGACAAATACTAAGCATCTGTACACAGGAAAGACGTTACTTTGGAGTTACAGTTCACAAGGTGTATACAGGTGATGTTTCTATCGGAATGTCAGACTGTCGTAAAGCAGGTGTGGCCGTCAGCGACAAAAACTTTACTATAACAACTCAAATTAGAAAACTCAAGATGGCAACGTAATTAATAAACACGTCACGAGCAAGTAAGCGCTAAATTGATTGGCTGGATGATATTAAAAGAAAAAAAAAACGTTCAAAACATTTGCCTTAAAAATAATCGATTCAGCTTTTATGTTCCGGAAGAAAAAGCAATTCTTCGACATTAGATATCCATGCATATATGTATATTTTTAGATTTTTGTTAGAGCCAACAGTGTTTAATAAAACATGTTCTGATTCTGCTGGTGTTATCCCCAGCTAGAAATTGGTTGCCAAGCATTGCATCATTCCTTTCATGTGACTCCCATACGCCCCAAATTCGTCCTGGCCGTCTTATGACTGCATCACAGCTGCTGCTCGCACAAACTATACGGGCTGGAGTTAACAGCCAGCAATCTCGACTATAAGCCCCGCCCAAACAGCCAAATTCACTCAGTCTATTGGATATCACCAAGGCAAAGCTCTCACTTCCGCCCCTGTGATTGGTCCATTCTGATGTCAGTCCTCCTCACCCTGCTAGGTTGTTATGAAACTAACTTCCCATGCATAGTTCGGTTGGCTTCTCCCTCTATATAAAAACACCACCGGGAGTTTCCGTAAAACACATTCAGCCGTCAAGACTGAACAATGGTTAACATGAGCTATCACCAATTTTTACTAAAATATCTACAGTCGAGTTCAAGACAGTCGAGAAGGCGAGCGAATAGAAGAAAAAGGGTAAGCGGCGGCTGTTGTTCATGGTTGTTGTTTTTCTCGGTGTTTTGTGAACTTGTAGTGAAGTCGTCTTGGTGTGGTGGAAAGAAAAAAAGAGAATGTGCATGTTTTTTGGCTGATATCCCGGTGCCATTTTTAGAATAACAGTTGTCTTCATCTGTCATTATTAGTATGTAGCTGGTTCATGCTTTGTCTTTGTTTGTCAAGTTGTCAAGCTCCAACTTTTAAGATAACTTGTTCAGAGCGGAAAAAAAAAACAAAAAAAAATTGGAATGGTTACGTGAAGGACATTTATAACGGCTTTATTACGGGTCTTTAAACGTAGCATTTTATTTTATTTTTTCCATCTTTCACATTTAGGTCGAGCAATAATTTTAATCAAGTAGGTAAAACCATTTTGTTTTAATTTGCGGGTTGTCTAGTCTGGCGCCTCATTTATAAAACGAGCTTCCAAGTGTGACAACAGATTTTTGGATTATATTGCCGTTTTCCCAACCCAATCCTTTCTTTTCCTTTTGTTTCGCCCATTTCTCCTGCTGGACTTTTATTTCCATGACGTAATTGTCTTGGATTACAGTTGACATGTATGGCAACTAAAAGAGAGGAAAATCAGTGTAATTTGTGACTTATATGTTTAGATGACATTTAATTAATAAAGTATGTTTTGAGTTACTCAGAATGTGTTGTAGAAATATTAACGGATTTCATTATATAATATCAAGCCCAATCGCTACCATTGTTTAATGTAAAATAACTTCAACTCTTTACCCCCATATCAAATGTAATTGACATAACCGACGTACGAGATCTGATTCATTCCCATTGCTTTGTTTAGCAGGTTTAAAACATTCATAGCGAGGAGAAAACAAAACAGATGCGAGATAGAAATGAAGGCAGAGCTGACGGTCAAACCTGCTCAGATTCCAGCGCTTCCTTGTCCTCTGAAACCACTTGTTTATCTACCTGAATGTTTTGAGAGCAGGGAAAAGCAGGGGGCGCAGTGGAGATCTTTTTTTGGTCTTTGTTTACAAAAATTGTGAAAATAATTATTACAGGTTTTTTTTCCTTTTACATTGCCCGGCCTAATTAAAAAATATATATATATTGTACAGTGGTAATATGTGTATTTTCTTACATATTTATTAACCATTCAATTATTTCTCCAACAATTTCAGACACCTTTTGTTTCCAGGCTGAGGTTGTTCTGTTTGGCTCAAATGCTAATTTTCACGTGGATAATACAAATATTTTTAATCTAACCTTTTGCACTCATTTTGTTTCAGAATTATTGGGATAAGCTGTCTCCAACAAATTGTCAGACTTGATTAACAGAGACTTTCTGAAGGTAAACTAAACTCACCTACTCATGTTTGACCGTAAAGATGTTCTTGGGATTGTTTATATTTAAATGTGAACAGTTTCATTCATTTAAGGAATCAGAATTGTGTGTGTTACAGTCTTTTCTTTAGAATCATTGTTATCAATTCACAGATTAAGTGTATTACACAGTGTACAGTATATTTGTCTAGTTTGGTTTGTCATGGGATAAAAATAGATTTACTGCTGAGCAGCATTTGTAATTAAACCTGCTTCAGAACAATTCTGATTGATGAAAGTTGCAGACTTCTTTTTGACGTGTCAGTGATCTATTGTGCAGCTGCTCTGTGCCCCGTCTTTGTTTTCTAACCCTCCTGGGTCTGGTCGCCTCTCTCTCCCCTCCAGGTCCAGTGTAAACCGTGTGGCAGAGTATCTGTGTGTTGAGACTGATTGGCGAGATGACTGCCGAGTGGCTACACCTGCTCCCGCCGTACCCCCCTGGAGTAGGGCCGTTGTATGGTGCAGAGTTGGAGGCGTGGTATGAGGACCTGCAGGATATTCTAGGCTCCGACACGGGAGGGGCAAAACTTGCACGTGCCCCCACATGCACCGAGGTCAGTAGTTTAGAGACAAAACTATTACTGGTGATGAGTCATAGTTGCACATCTCCTTCTCCTTATTTATGGTTTTAATTGACGTGTTTGACATTTGTGTTTTGTGGTTGTAGAAGGAGCCAGAGTTTCTGGATGTTCTTGAGAGTTGTTCTCTGACGTGGCTGACTGACGGAAACCAGACGTGGGCTGAAGGTGTCCAGAGGACGACAGAGGAAATCCACACCACCCAGCCTCTGCATCACACCTCATCATCATCCTCCTCCTCCTCTTCTTCTTCTTCTTCGTCCTCCTGTATGAGTCCAGCTGTTGTAGAGGAACGGCAGGTGGAGGCTGAGAGCGGTAGAAATGCAGATAGCTCAACAGGAGGCGGCAGTGACTTGCTGCCTCCGGAGTTCTTCGAATTGCTGAGTGAAGGAGGAGTGGGAATGGTGGATCCGAGTGGAGCAGTGATCAGCAGTGGCTATTATTATCACCAACACCATCCTGCAAACAACACCCATCCTGCATCTCCTTCAGCCAGCGAAGAGGAACTGCCCTGTGTGCCAGATTCTCCATCCTGCTCTTCATCAGCTTCCCAGTCTCCATCTCAAAATTGCTCTCCTCCCTCTTCACCTGTCTCCTCACCCTCAGGCTATTCGTCCTCCCGTTTGGGAAAACGCAAGAGGACTTCTAGTGAGAGGGCCAACAGTGCCTTGTCCTCTTTCTCCTCTTCCATGCAACGCTCATCTTACTCGTCTACCAAAAAGAGTCGCAAAGAAAGAGAGCAAGAGAATGAACGAAAGGTACAAGAGCTGACAGAGCAGAATGAGCGTTTGAAAGCAGAGATTGAAAGGCTGGGAGAGGAGGTCCAGAGGACACGAAGAGCTCTGATTGAGAGGCTGGTCAACACCAGGAAATGAAGGGAAGACAGACAGAAATAAATGACAAAAACGGGTCCTATACAATTAGAAAAAGCAATGGTGGGGAAAGGTGTAAGGAGATGGATAGGAAATGTTTTCAGAAGAAGAATGGAAACCAAAGAATATTTTTTATAAGTGATGGTTTTTGGAAAACAGAGAAGTGAAGAAAGTAATGAAAGTCAAGACTAGAGGGTACAGAGAGAATGAGCTGCAGCAGCATTGCGGCAAATCAAAAGAAACAGCATGTCTGAACGAGAACAGAAAGCTTGAAGTGCAAATCATGCAGCGGATTTAATGAATGTCATTTTAAGGAATGCAAAATAAGTTCCATGAAATGGAAGGATATAGGATGGAACGGGTGCTGATTTGTATGTATAACTCAGAGGCGTCTTAGCTAGAGAGAACATCAGTGTCATCTTATTCCCACCATATTGCAATAAATTGTAACTCCCAACTTTAAGGGCTACGATCTGGCTCACAGAGATTATTTGCCCCAATTTTTGGAGAGTTTTGGAGCTCAGGAAAGTTTTGAAAGTGCCCAGTGCAGTGTGAGTATGAGAGATTTTTTATTATTTTTTTTTTTAAAAGGAAATTCATACTTTTTTCTTTTTTTTTTTTTTTTTAAACTTTGTATAACCCATGGCTTGTTTGTTCAAGTATTTAGATAAAATACGTAACCTGCTTATACTTTTCAGGCTGACCTTTTCTATTATGGGAATCTGTGGCAGAATTGTTAGATCTTCTACCCTGATGACTATTTTTATATAACTGTATTATACGCGTAAATATAATTGTACTGTATGGCTTATACTGTATATTCCAACATACTGTTTATTTCTCATTGTAGAGAAGAAAAAAAAAAGTTATTCATAAATATGCATGGATTTTTATCACTCATGGCATCAAAATTGTTTTTTCTTTACTGTACTTAAAAATTTGCAATAAAAATGTAAACATACTTTAGATGTTGAATTGTTTTCTTTTGCACAACATTTTTTATTCAAATAGAAAAAGCACAACCCAAGGCAAAAAAAGAATTTTTTTTCTTAATCTGTTTATTTTATAGATCCCAATAGATATTTGTAGCAAAGAAAAAAAAAAAACCCCAGAGGATATAAAAACCATCTTAAGACGTACAAACGCACCTTCCAAATGCTAATATCATATGCTGACTTTAACACAGGGAGGGTATAAAATCAGTTTCTTTTGGTGTAGGGATTTGGAGAAATCCTTCCTTTCTGTATCTGTATTCATTTGACTGTCTCTTTGTGTGTTTTCATTTCCCCGTCGGCCAATCCAGCATTTCATTAGTCCTCGGTGCCAACACCACATTGTCTTAGATCCTGTCACGGCTTTGCCTTAAGCTAATACCCTCATCTCTCCGTGTACATCTTGTTCCCATTCTCCACTCTTGCCTTCCCCTTCCTCTGACTAACCTTAATTTGTCTTTCCTTTCTTCATTTTCCTTTCTCACTTCTTCTTGCCCTTCTGAGGTGCAGGCTCAGGGCTCTTCCCTTCAGCAAGAGCCAGTTGTTTCTTAAGGTCTAAAAGTTTGGAAACCTCTGCTGTGATTACAGCCTTTTCTGCTTTCTCGGATTTGAGCGCTCGAACCTTGTCGCCCTGTAATAAAAAATAAAAAAAATTAATAATTTTAGATTTTATTCCAAAATAATGAGCCAACATGAGAACTAATTTTTTAATTTTTAAATGGAAAAAAAAAAAAAAAAAAAAAAAAAAGGAATAAAATTAAATTTTTATAATGACGAGGGAAAAAAAAATTAAAATCTTCAAAAGATGATTTTAACTGGAAATACAATCAAATGTCGCCATGTTGAGTTTGTTAAATTGTTTTTTTTTTAGCAATCAAAAGTTTTATAATTAAGATAGGAAAAGAAAATAAAAAAGCTTGAAAAAAAAACTGAAAACTGCACTTTCAATCTTATTCCAACAACAAATGATCAATACTATTTGATGGATTCGTAATATTTCGCTGCATGCTAGCGATCTAACCTGCTCGGCTACAGCTTCCGCCAGCTGTTTGGCTTTCTCGGGATCCGATCCGTCGACCACCTTCACCTCGGCAACAACGGGAGGAGCAGGAACCGCAGCGGGCTGAGTGCTGGCAGTAATCTGAAGGTGTAAACAAATAAATACGTTTAGCAGGTGTTGCAGTGATCCTTTCTGCTGATTTCTTTTTCTAAAAACTCAAAGCGTTGGTGAGATTCTGTAAGTTTTAAAACTAGAAAATGACAAATCAAACCAAGATGAGTAAAAAGGATCCATTTCAAGACATTTGCTGGAGTTAGTGATGGAATTCATTAATCTACACTGACAAGCGGCAGATTGTGGACCCACTCACAAACAAACGCCACTCAATACCTTCTTATTAGATGGTTCGTCTTCAGGCTAGAGGCAAGGATTAGAGGGATTATTTTTATCTATGTGATGAATGCACCATTGATAATTTATGCATTTAAAATACATTTTCTCTCTATCTTGCTCTTAAAAAAAACAGTCACTCCAATTAAGAGTAAATTCAAACAGATGATGACAGTCTGTGAACAGCTACACATAATATATTCTTATTTCACTTTTCATAAATGATGAATCTACATCAATACATGAACAGACTGAGCTCACGCTCAGACCATTACGCATCATAAACATCAAATTACCTGCTGTCCACCAAACCTCTTCTTCAAAGCCTCGATCTGATCCGCCTCCAGTTTCTGGAATAACGGACTGACCTGGGAATGAAACGGGTTGGGGAACCGAGGCAGTGAGAGACAAAAATTAAAATGAGTAGCTATGCAGGGAGTTTTTAAAAAGTCGATTCAGCCCAAGGCTCATATAGCTCATCTTTGAATAAAGTGGATTATGCAAGATGGTAAATAATTTTCTGAGAGATTTTTCAAAGTTTTGGTCACACTTCATGAAACACTGCACCAGAGTAAAGCAGTGTCTACATGAGCTTTGCATGGTCTTCAGTGATGTTTCCAACTCTTTACATAAAGGCCAAAGTCACCAATTATGACAATCTGAACAGACAAGACATCACAATTAGACCCAGATGGTCAAATGGCCTGAGAGAAACTTGTTTGCTGGAAGGTGTGTGTGTGTGTGAGATTGTGTGTGTTCACGAAACTGCATCGCTTTCAACAGTTCTGAAATCGTGACAGACTGTTGCGTTCTCATTGTATCACCCTGCTTCGACAGTGCTGCGGGTTCGCGTGTCTGCGCAGGTGCCACTCGTGTTTTCGCTTTCGTCAAGGTCACACTCACGGTGCCGATGCGGTGGCCCGCTCTCAGGGCGCACACGAAGGTGCCGGGGCCTTGCAGCATGGTATTGATGCAAGTCTGAGGAGCGTTGAGCTGATCCCTGATGGTCTGGCTGACCGCTGGCATGTAAGGCAGGAGCATCACCGACAGCAAGCAGGCGATATTCACAGAAACGCCCGTCACGGTGCCGGCGCGCTGCCTGAAAGGAACAAACAACTCACATCACCTAATCAGACACGTCGGGAATGTGAACACAGGCGGAGTCGCGGTGAGAGATTCTGACTCTGAATAAAAATAACATGATTTCATGCAATTTGTAAAAAAAATATATATATATATATATATATATATATATTAAAAGTGAAAAAAAAAATTACCTACTTGTATTTAAAACTGAAATGCAAAAAATGTTCTTAAAATAAAAAAAATACTATTGGAGAAATAAAGCAAATTAAAATATTTAATATTGGTCATTTGATAAAGCTACATGTACGTAAGCCTTCACATTTACGCACCTTGTTATTCTGATCTTTATAGAGCAATACTTGAGCTTGCCAACTGAAGAATTAAAAACAGTCTTATCCTAATAACACTGAATGGTGGTCATCACAGCGACAAAAACGAACGCATTTCCAAAATTAAAACGAGATGGGAAACGGTCCCCAGGGGCTGCCAAGAGACTGACGGCAACAATAAAGAAACTGCAACATAATATAATAATCTGTATCCAAACTATAAAAGCTTTTTCTTTCAACTAGAACAACTAGGTTGAGCAAATATGTCCCAGAACCGGATCTTTTGTACCACAATGCTAAACTGTAGATTTGTCGAAGAAACGACAGTAAGAGCGTTATGACTGAGTGCTGCAGGCAGCAACAGTCACGTTTCCTGGATCTGAGTGTTTTGTCAAAGGTAATGAAACCATGAACTAATAACAGTCTTTTCTGACTCAAAACATTCAAGCATCTGCTAGAATACAGAAACTTCTTTTTTTTTTTTCCAGCTGTCCAGGCAAACCCCTAAATCAACTCAAACTAATTTGCATAAGTATTAAATTAAGGTGTGGGATGCTGATAGATTCCTACTAAAAAATTTAAAGCAAAGTATTAATTTATTTGGAACGTGCAGGTTTTTTTTTTTAAATATAAATTTCTCCTACAACACTTTTGTTTATTTTTCATATGATTTGGTTTGCAGAGATCTTCTTAGAGCCTCGTTTTACCAGGGGTGTGTAGATTTTTCACAGCCACTACATGTTCTTGTGTAAAAACTTCTCACCTTTCTGACTGCCCTCCCTTTATTTTCTTCCAGGGCTCATTGACTTGAATGTATTGGTTACCATGGCGAGAAATGTTCAGGATGTGCTTCAGGGCATCGCGGATCCTGGTGAAACATTTCGAACAGAGTTAATACCCTTATTAACACTCCGCTCAAAAATGTACATCATCTAGCTGTATTCCCCACCCGATCCGTTAGTCTACTGGATTCAGTCAAGCTGAACATCTTACTTGACTTTGTCCATAAGCTGAATGTACTGCTGCAGCTCCCAGCCCACCACAGCCAGTAGCTTCTTGTCTTCCTGCTGTAGCTCCATCGCAGGCACGCATCCTCCAAAGAACTTGGTCACAAACATCCCACCTCTGGAAGAGAGAGCAAGATTTGGACAGAACAGATTAAGACCTGAAACTGAGTTGGAAACGAACAGAAGATCATCGAAGGGAAAAAAAAAAAATGGGTTGAGGATGAAACCAGTGAAGGACATGCTACTTGACTTGCTAATCGTGTATAAATTATACATTTTGCTGTCTTATCTACCACACCGCCTTGCCGTGCAGTTATGCAGCGTACTGCCTGAATGCAGTCACGTCTGAAGCAAGTAATTCTTCTAAAGTTTCATGTGTAGATTTTTTTTTTTTTTTTGTCTGATGCAACACCGTGTTCAATATTTTACATCTCTAATCTGGCATTTTAGACACACACACACAAAAAAGCCACTACAGATTCAACTTAACTGTGGTTAAATTAATTTTATCGTTTGTTTAGTTAAATTGTCGATCCATCAGCTGTTTTTTTTTTAAATGTGAAAACTGTTGAATAAATTGTATATTTGCTCGTCTAATTATTTCCCAGACTGTACCCTAAATGCTTTTAATAAACACCAGTCAGAGTGAAGCCTTGACTGGAAATTAACTGTATAAGACGGATGCATTTTCACTAATGATGTGACTCAGGGACTGGATCTGGGGAAGGTCAGAATTTCTTTTCTGAATTAGCAGAACTCTTTCCACCTGAGGCAGGATGCAATCTGCAAGATATTTTGGAGCCAATTAGACATCAATGTTGCTGCCCGAGACCAATTTTGAAGATCAAGGTACTCTGGAAAGAAGCTGCTGAGAAATATCTTTGAAGTGGGATTTAACACTGATCTTTTAAAAAACATTTTAGACGAGGCAATTAAGGCTAAATTACACCATCCCAAATAAATTTAGAAAACTAGGGTGAGCGTCTTGTAATAGTTAGTGATGTAACAGGCTTTTTTTTCCCAAAGAGTACAACACAAGTTGTTAATTGGACTTGATGACAGTGTTGCTGCATATTTACTTTAAGTGAAACCCTTGTAGGAAGAGTGAGCAACTTGAGATGTATTGCCCCAGTTTTCCTCTCAGCAATGATTGAAAACTATTGAAGTAAAGAAGAAAAAAAAAAACAAAAAAAAACACAACTGCTTTGCAAAAACACTCATACATCAAAGTTCTCCCCATTTTGACACACTGTAACAAAAATCTTAATTCAGGATGCAGCAAAAAAAGCTCATGGATTTTAAACGTCAGCCTGGAGTTTTTCCGTATGGAGTTTGAATGTTCTCCCTGTGTGCGAGTTATTTCTCCAACAATACAAAAACAAGATCGTCAGGTTAATTGGTCTCTAAAATTGTCCGTAGGCATGGTTGTCTGTCCTGTGCGTTCCCTTGACGACCGGTACAAGATGTACCCCTGGCTGACGACAGGAGAAAGGCATGTTTCTATCCAACTCTGGCTGAAATTTTTGGGAGCTTTTCAGTTTTGTCCTCCATCCCCACAGCATGATGCTGCCACCACCCTGTGATTTTTTTTTAGGAGGGATGGTGTGTTCAGGGTGTAATGAAATAAAACGACACACAGGTGGAATCCATTTACTAATTAGGTAACTTTTGAAAGCAACTGAACTGGATGATATTTTGGGGCATCACTAAAAAGGAGCTGGATACATATTCTAATCACACTTTTTTTTATTTGAAAAAATGTCTATTTCTTTCCACTTTGGTTAAGCACCACTTTCTTTTGGTTCACCACATAAAATAACTCATAACTATGAGTGACCTAAAAACAATGCATGTACACAGTAGGATTTTTGGAAATACTTGAATTTTGAAGCTCTATAAAGGTTATTCCCTTTCAGGTGAATGCTAAAGTTCATAAGAGAACACAGATCGTAGCTAAGCTCTGTCGCCGTTACCTGTTGATGAAGTTCCCCAAATTGTTGAGCAGCTCAGAGTTGTTCTTTAGGGCCATGTCAGCCCAAGAAAAAGCTGAATCCTGTCCTTCTGGACGCACATACAGGAGGTAGAACCGCCATACGTCCGAAGGGATGCCCGTGTCCTTCGCCATGTCGCCGAACACACCGACACCACGGCTCTTTGAGAACTTTGTGTCCTCGTAATTCAGATATTCTGAGGAGTTAAGAACCCAAACGGCAGGGATAACGATCAGCGACAGTTTAGCAAGAAATTCTGTAACAACAATTCTAAGTTTAACAACTATTCATGAATCTACAATGAAGTCAGCTACGTACTCACATAAATCTCATTACATAAATAAATAATGAAGTGATCAACCTGATCAGTGGTAGTAGGAGCTTACCAGTAGCAATTAGATGGCTGACCAGAGTGTAGTTGTCCTGGGCTCCCAGTAGGGAGCAGGGAAACACCACACTGTGGAACGGCACATTGTCCTTCGCCATGAAGTTGTACAGCTCCACCTGGTGGCAGAGATAACACTGCATCTTAAGGATGACATCATATTAGATCATCGTGAGATCATCCAGTTCAAAGAGGACTTATCTGCTCAACCCAGCCACCTCTCCCCTGCACTTACAGGGCATCACACTCTCATAAGAAAGCCTCAATCCCAGGGTTTTACATGAAGAGGGATGAGATGAATGAATGAGGCTTAACAGAGACGGAGTACGTCTCAGTTTGGGCCAGTTCAATCTACTTGTATATTAACATGTTTGAGACCTGTCACTTTCTTCCAGTTTGATACTTGTTGGTATATGTGGGGAAGCTCATGAGAGTCCTGAGCTTACAATATCAAACTGAGGTCTGCTCACAAAATGTCAAATGGTTCTGTTTTAACAGGAAGCAGAGCACAGCTTCGCAGGAAAGAGAAAGAAAAGCTGGTATAGATTGATAATGTCAACACTTATTTCAGGAGAAGGTTGTCTGTCGCGGCTCACTGCTTTTACAGTCATGTGTGCACTAAAATGGTTGGGATTTCTATATCTGCTTCACATCAAGATTTAAATGGGGTGAAAAATAACACCGTGTTCAACTGAAGGGTACAAAAAAAAATGTCCACATGGGGAAATGAGAATCACAATTAGACCCACTCTGGGTGAAAATGAGGACAGAAATCTGTGTCAAGCTTATGTGTTAATCCTTTGTATGGCTCAACAGTGCCTGGTACCTGATGAGGATTTTTCCACCACTTTTCCCATTCGTTGGTGTAGTTGGCAGTAATGGACAGATAACCAATAGGAGCGTCGAACCAAACGTAGAACACCTACAGAGGAACAAAGTCATGGTTCAGTAAAGAAATGAACTGTGGATAAAATGTTAAATCTTTTAGTCATTACACAAGGTGAAATTCAAAACAATCTGAAGGTTAAGGTAAATTACCCAAACATAAATTGAAGGTTTTGGTTTTCTAAATTTTAAAAGTAAATACTCAAAACACGTCTCAAGTATGCAAGTCAAGCAAATGATTTTAGAAAGTGTAAACCAAACATGAATACAATAAAAAAGAAAGAAAGAAAGAAAAAAAAAAAAACGCTCAGTGTGGTGAAGCCAAGAAAAGAAGTCTCTCTTTCTATATTTCTCTGTAAGTAATCAGAGCAAACCTTCTCTTTAAAGTCTGGGTGAGGTACTGGTGTTCCCCACTGCAGGTCCCTGGTGATGCAGCGAGGTTTGAGTCCATCTCTGAGCCAGGAGCGAGTGATCTGTTTGGCGTTTGCTGTCCAGTCTCCAGAGCTGGTTGATCTCTCTAGCCAATTCTCCAACTGAGTTTCTAGCTGCATTAAAAAAAAAGAAAAGAAAGAAAAGTTCATTCATAAATAACCCTTTTAACTTAAAGGTAAAGGTTTCAAAAATGTAAAGCAAAAAATGTAATAGAGTATTTCCTCTGAAATATTCAGCTTATGAAATCTTTTTAAAACATAAAATTGAATTAGTTGTCTTGATTCATGACATCTAAAAAGGGCAGTACAGTTACAAAAAAACAAAAAAGAAGGAGTATTGTAAAGCAAAGGCAAAACTTTACCTTTGGCAGGTCCAAGAAGAGATGTTTGGAGGAGCGGATTTCTGGAGTCCGCCTGCAGACTTTGCACTGAGGTTCCTGGAAGCAGCAAAAAAAAAAAAAAAAAAAAATCAACAAATTTGACAATTTCTGCATTTAAAATTTCTAAGTGAGTTTTCCAAATTTACTATGTATCCTACTTGAGAAGATTCAGAGCACAAATAAGCCTCCAATAACAAATAGCACAACATATAACATAATTCCATCCAATGAAAAAAAAAAAAACACTGAATTTTCCACGAAATGCACAGAAAACATTTCATGGAAAAAATATTGTATTTAAAATAAAAAGTTGACTTTGACTGTATGTGAATATTGCAGATGACAACTTTTACATTTGGTAAAACTAAAATAGCTTTTTGTTATGTTATTTCATTAGATTCTAATAATTGAAAAAGGAGAAATTTGAGTTTCAAATAAGCCACAATGGCAAAATTTGAGTTCCTGCACCAAAGGAGATTCTGTTGTTAGTTCTAATTTCTTGTAACTACAGGTTTATAGTATTAACAACAGACCATAAATAAAACAAACATAATTTATTCAAGATAAACAAAATCAAACAAATAAAATTTCAACAAACATATTTGACAATATGTACTTAACTGGGATTTCATGTACTTTTTATAATGGTGACTGTCGGTGCCTATGACAATGCCTATGCTTCGTTTCTAACATCAGTATTGCAATCCTCTTTTCTGTAACAACACTGAATGTTTATAAAGAGAGTCAGAAACCTTTCTATCATTTAAAATGGGTATGTTCTCTTTGTGGTTATTTGCACTTTTAATGCGGACAGAATTTAAGAATCTATCTAGGCTTTAATGATTAAGAGAAGAACCAGAAGGTAGCAGGCATATACTGTACATTATTGTTATGAGTGTGAATGTAAAGAAATGTTATTTCTATTATGCTGGACTGAACCTTCCACAGCCACTCACCCTGAGCTCCACGGCGTTGATGAGGCGCCCGCACTTGTCACACTGATCACCGCGAGCCTCCGGATAGCTGCAGTGTGGACACGTTCCCTCTACAAAGCGGTCAGCCAGGAAGCGCTGGCAGTTTTCACAGCGAAGCTGCTCCACCGTGTCTTCAACAAGAAATCCATTCTTGTGGAGTCGCCAGAATATATCCTGAGCGATCCTGAGACAGAGGAAAAGGGTCAGTTGGATGATTTCTCGAAAAACATCAGTAATGTAGAGACCCCTGAAAATGTAAAGGGTGCATTAAGTACGGGACAACTGGCTAATGTCAGGACGGGCCCCTCATCACACCAGTTTAAATATTTAACATGTTACATAAGCTTTGCTGCATATTAAAATGTACATTTACAAAGTGTATATAAAAAAAGAAATACAGCCATTTATATAGTAGGACATCAAGAAAGAAGAGGTCAAGTTATTGACAGGAGGGAATAACTTAAAAATTAAAGCGACAAAGAAAAAAGCAATGGTTTGTTTTTGGGCTGGTAAATCTAAAATCTAAGAGCTAAGCCTCCAGCACTTCTCATGAATCAAGTCAAAAGTCTTTAATGTGAGGGGCTGTTTTCATTTCTTAAAAAACATCATGCTGGAGCTTGATGTTTGATGCCTTTTTAAGCTGCTCTATATCAAAGCAAAGGCCTCAAAACAAGAATTTCGATCGTTATCATTTTTGGTGTACAAGCACTTGGATTTAGGTCTAAGATTCTCTTTAGAGAAAAGTGCCTCATATGGATGCAATTTCCCATAAAAATTATCTTTGTGAAACATCTGTGTACAAAAACGATAAAACAAAATCATAATTTCTTAAATGCAGACTGACAAACACACGTGAAACCCATGGACTACACATGACATTCATGTGAAACTCATGGATTTTTGGTGCCTATGGGAAATTTCGACAAAGGTGAATCTGTGATTTCTGAACAAGGCATTCTTCTTTGGAGAACTTTGATGAAACTGCGTAAAAAATACAAAACTGGCAACAAAAAGTAATAAAAATTTAAATTTGTCACCCAATACAAATTTTCCAAAAGGCTTTTTGTATTTTTTTATTTTATTTTTTTTATAGGGAGGAGCTATTTGATATGGATATTGCTAAAACAGCCTATTTTTATACTGCTAGATATTTTTTTAAGGAATTAAAAAAAATGTCAGTTTCCATATGTAGAAGATTTTTCTGACACATTTCCCAGCTGTCAATTATCAAGTCTATTGACATGTGAAATGTGTGGAAAACATCCCACATTAATGTTGCTTTTTGGTGTAATCATGCGAAAAGATAGACGTCATGTATTTTTTCCATCAACTTCCCCTAATTGTCTGACTTTTTACAACTTCTTTGAATTACATCAGGTTTTAAATTCCAGATTAAAATAAATAATTAAAAGCAGGTAACAGACACAAACAGAGCTCTTATATGTTCTGAAATCTGAAACAACAAGGAAAGGGCAAGTTCTGATTAAGAAGGATAAAGTTTTGCACCAGCATGTGCAATATTACAGTAATCCTATTGAACGTTATGTAATTTTATAAGTGGAAGTATGCCGATTCTTCCACTTCACATCACAATCATCCAGTTTTAGGATTAGAGTCCTAAAATGTGGTTTTAATGAGTTTAATGTTAATAAATGTTTTTCACATGAATAAACTTTCAGACTTGTCTGAAATACAGCATTTTTTTTCCTATTCAAGGGCCTTAAAGAGCACACCTAGAGAAAACTTACTCTGTCTGCTTCTCAGTGGTGGTTCTCCCAAAGAAGTCAAAGTCAATCTGGAACCATTTGTAGATACTGGAGTGAACAGCATGGTACTTGTCACAGATCTGCTGCGGTGTCAGGCCTTCCTCTCTGGCCTTGTTCTCGGTAGCCGTGCCGTACTCATCCGTGCCACAGACAAATAACACATTCCACCCTCGCAGCTGGCCGTATCTGGGGACAAATGAAGTAACACTTAGTGCTGCAACAGAGGACGTGAAACTTGGGGGGGAAAAAGGTATTTAAATTCTTACCTGGAGAAAACATCTGCACTGAGGACACAGCCAATGATGTTACCCAAGTGAGGGACATTGTTGACATATGGCAAGGCGCTGGTGATGAGGACATTCCGGTTGCCCTCTTGTGGCATACTGTGTAGGGACATTTAAAAACAACCTGTTTCTGGATAGCTGCTTTTCCAGCTTTACGAGATCATTGCAAGATAACATTATATCATCCTCTCCCATGAGAAATGAGGTAGCTTGAAACAATGCCACAAGCGAAAAACAGCACAGCGTATTTGAGCTTACATCACTTACACTGGATGTTGCTTTTCAGCTGGATGGGAGCAGGCGTTTAAATCCTTGCTCCAGGTGAGAGCCGCTGCTTCCATCTCCTCCTCTGAAACGGCTCGCTCACCTTCATCAGTCTGAGCCCAAAACAGAGAAAGATTTAGTAGAAAAAGAAAATTACACTCACCATTAGGCTCTAAGGTTAGTCCATTTTCTTCAAACTGAGCTGTTAGTGCTCTTCTTAAATATGAAGAACATAAAGAGCTATTATTATTTCATTGTTGCAGTTTAAGAGAATAAGTCTGTTCCACCAAAGATGAGGCTGAAATCAAGCTGTGCAGCTATTTTATTAATACAATTTTTACCCACATAGGTAGAAATGCTACAAGCAGCAAGCCTAACACCACAAGTAAATGCACAAGAGTCGTTTTATTTTTATGGTACATTTATGGCTTGAAAGGGAAGACAAAAGAAATCCTTGTAGCCTCACATTTAGATTTAACTTGAGGCAAACTCGCATGCGAATTTACTGTTGGCTCTGAGGTTTCTACAAATCTACGCTTTTCAGTAAGAACACCTCAAGTTTGTAAAAGTCAAAGTGATGATGTAGCAGATACCTCAGCAGGGCTGCCGTTGCATGGCTGTGTGTCTCTGCTCTGAGGTGCAGGCTGCTTCTGCATGTAGCTCTTCATGGCCTCCAGGCCTTTTCCCTGCAGCACTTTCTGAGCTGCAGACTGACAGCCACGCACCGCAGCAACACGGTCAAACCAAGCCTTTACTGATTTATGATCACCTGAAAGGGAGAGACAGGGAAATGGAAAGAGAGGAAATAAGACTTGGGAAAGGAAGGGGGAAATTTTGCAACTACAAGAATTAAACAAACTGAACTTACTCAATGCTAGAGAAGAGACGGATAAAACAGGGTGCAGGGCACCCCATAAAACAACATCAGCAACTGAAACAGCTTCCTGAAACAAAGAACAGCAATATTATTAACATTATTTCAAATACGAAAACACAATATTTCAGAATATTTTGATACAGAGAAGCTAAATATAAGACATTTTTAACAATTATAAGTTTCTCTACAAATAATTGGTATTATTGATCAAACAAATCTTATGACAGCGTACAGCATCAAAATCTATCTGAAAAATAAATGATATGCATATACGTTCAAAAGAATAACGTCCTATTGTTTGGTGAAAAAATAAAAAAGTTCACAAAATAAATCTCTGCCTTTCAGGCTTTGTAAAGCAAACTGCTCTTCAGGCAAAATGTGTGGAACAAGATTTTGCTCTGTTGGGCAAAATAAAAGCAGTTCCAAAAATTTAATCTGGCTTGTTCATTTTAGGTAAGTAAACTGAAAAAAGTAGGTAAACTTTGACATATTTAACAGTGGTGTTGCCCCCAGAGGAAACTAAGGGGAAACTGTTTCCTACTCATAAGTGACATAATTTCCACCTCGGGCTTCGAAAACAACTTGAATGCAGCACAAGACAATTTTTGATTAAAAAAAAATCTATTTAATTGTAAATTAATAATTATGTAATGTAATCTCAACGATATCATGCTGAACCTCTATAAGAGCATATTCAGGTATATATCCTATAGTCTTCCATCACATCATAGTTGACAGGAGCATGAAAAATGTCTTTAAATATGTCTGGAGATGCATTAAAAAGATTTAACAGATTGATTTCCAATGGGAAACTTGATGTCAACATAGAAAAGGAAAAAGAGTGGTAGAGAGGAAGAGCAGGTAAAAAAAATAAGGTTTACAATGTCTGATGGCAACAGGCAGGAGCCTCTCAGTTGAAGCTTTCCATTATTTAACTTGAGATTTTCTATTGTTTTTTTTTTTGTTTGTTTTTTTTATTTTTAGAGGGAGTAGGCGTTGATACTGTACCCCAGTTAAATATGCCGTGCTGCCCTTGGCCAAGCTTTGGTCCAAGACATTTAGGGGACCCTGGAGAACTTTGGGAACCTCTGACCCTTTTCCCTGAAGCACTGCCAAGTGAAGAGCCCGTAGCAGTGCAGGCTGCGAAATTAAAGTAAAGCATTATTTCTTTACCTTCATGCTGAGATTCATTAACACGAGTCTGAAAAACAGAATTAATTTACCTGGAGAATTGTGGCTTCCCACTCAAGCCACTGATTGCACTGATCACTGGATTCTGGTCCATTTAACTCAAACAGGTACCTACATGTCAAACACATGGAGCTCATCCAGCAACAAAATTACAACAACTGAAAGCACACACTGCATAAAACAAAAATTCATCTAGAGAAGAAGAGGTGGGGATTGCTGTAGTAGGTATTGGACCACTTAAAAAACTTGGTAACACTTTATTTGAAGGGGGTTGAATAAGACTGACATAACACTGTCATAAACATGACATATCACATGTCATGAACATGAATAAGCCTTCATGAATATTTATGACTGTTGTCATAAAGCGTCATTCGGTAAATTATGACACTTTTAATACAAAGTTGAAGTTATGACAACTTGACATTAACCAAGAAATCATTACTGATATAAATTTGTTATAAAAGTATTACTGATTGCACTTTAAAAATTAGGTAACTTTATGTTATTAAAGGTAAAGTTTAAACAGTAATGATTTCTTGGTTAATGTCAAGCTGTCATAACAAAGACATTTTGAATAATGTCAACTTTGTATTAAAAGTGTCATAATTTACCGAATGACTCTTTATGACAACAGTCATAAATATTCATGAAGGCTTTTTCATGTTCAAGACAGGTGTTTATGACAGTGTCATGTCAGTCTTATTCAACCCCCTTCAAATAAAGTGTTCCCGAAAGCTTGGTGGCATCATAAGTAATAAACATTATGAAGCCAATACTGAAGCAAAATCTTCAGAAAATGATCTAAAAGGTAAAGGTTAAGTGCTGAGCAGTAATGTAGCAAAAAAGTGTTTTTTAGGACAACCGAGTCAATGTTTTCAAATGTCCATAAGACCACAACCCAGTCCTACTGACTTATGGATAGAGCTGAAAAGGTCAGCAACATAAGTGGCCTACAAACCCGACTCTGTTACACCAGCTGTATCAGGAGAGAGGTGAAAAGGTTCAGTCTGATTAAACATCAGACAGCCAGAAAATAAAATACATTGTATAAAATTTCTGGTTTCAACTGAAACTGCAACATTGACCCACAACCCAAACGAGTTCCTACTGTATACTTCAAAATATTCCATTGAAAAAGTTCTTCCAAAGATAAATGACCTCAGATATTTACATAATTCAGTTCACCTGCAAATAGTGTTGGAGCTGAAAAGGTGCTGCCCACTGGGGAGGAAAAGAGTAGGCACAGCTGGACGGGGGAGGAAAGGCACCACCTTCCCTGAAAATATGAGAGAGAAACATATCAGAAATGTGTTTTAAAATGTCACAAACAATTCTTTAAACAGTTCAGGGGAAATGGTGGCTCAGGGGATCCATCTGTTCAAAGCAATACTGTAAAGAAAGTTTTGCCAAAATTTCTAAGCACTGATTAGATGAACTGGTAAGATCATATGTATGACAAGTAATTAAAATCATATCTGCTAAATTTAGATGTGCTAGAAGGGTATTTAAATTATTGGTACATCAATGTTTTTTTTTATATTGAAGTTTTCCTTTGCAATCTTTTTCTTCTAATTTTACATATTTAGCTACATCAGATATGTAGTTATTTTATCAGCTTTTCCCTTAGGGGTTGCTACAGAGAATCATCTGTCTCTATTTTGTCCTCTCAACTGAATCATTAACCCTCACACCAACAAATTTCATGTCTTCCTCTTAGCTACATCTCATGTGGCTTCTTCTACCAATTTAATCATCGTCTCCCCTGTGAATTTGTCCAAACCATCTCAGTCTGAGCTCTCTGACTTTGTCTTCACAAAATCTAGTGTAAGCCCTCCAATGCTCTCATTCCTGATCCTGTCCATCCTTGTCACACCCAAAAGGAACCTCAACATCTCTAGCTCTGCAACACCCAGTTAAAACTTTATTTTAAATATCACATATACAAATGTTCACTTTTTATAGTTATTTGATTTCAGCCATGATTAAAAGACAGACTGTTAGAATAAAAAATAATTAATAAATACACATTCATCTTCTTTATATCAATTATATATTATTTTCTACCACCACAAGCAGGTATATGGAGACAAATCTGTAGAGAAAAGTTCCACGGGTTATAATAAACAAATAAAAATCAACTTGTTACTGTTATAAACTCAGAATCTGTTTAGCTACAACTTAACTGCTATTATGAATGACACAAAAAGGGAACTTGACCCATCGTGAACATGAATACTACAACAAAACAAACACATTAGGTATGTGAGAGTTTTCTAGTTGCTTCACAAATACACTACCTGTTCACTCCATTCATTCAGTCTAACACACACTGGGCACCGAATGGGGGCTAGTTGCATTGCTAGCTTGGTTCTCCTTACACAGTCACAGCTGTCCGTTGGAGCACTCAGTCGCACTTGAAGCACATTTTTGACTAAATATAGAGTATATTACTTACATATAGTCACACAAACAAAAACGAAATACGCTAACTATGTTTTACCTTCGTGGTTGACGAACTGAACGCCGCACTGAACTCCTGTTACTTCCAGCGCAGCTAACACCTTCAGACAATGCGGGTTGCCTTCACTAACAAACAACTCCATCAGGCCGGTGGCAGCTCCTCTTGCTACTAAACTGTACACTGGATTGTTGTTTTTTCTTTTTATTTCTCTCTGAAAGAAGAAGACAGGTGACTCTGGAACTAACTTTGCCGGCGTATGCTGTCCACGCTGATGCAAGCGTTATTCGATTTGCCAAATATGGTGGAAAATGTAGTTTTGAGGCCGTCTTTGTGCCTTTCACATAAGCAGAGTTAGTTCTGTCAACGGACTACATCTCCCATAATCCTTTTTGTAAAATATGGCTGTCACGTTATTAGGTTGGCTTGTTCTGGGTATTAAGGTTAGCACCGCCGGGTGGTATGACTTTTCATACATGTGCAAGAAATGTCGGGCGATGCCGTGATAATAAACACGCTCACCTTAGTATCTGAATTTTCTGTAATGTGGTTGGCTGTGACCAAAACTATATTCGAGACAACAGCCAGTCACAAACCAGCAACTCTTACACAGCGTAAGCTATTTTCTATCCTCTTAAAGAGCGAGGAAGGGTCTGTCTGTCAGCATGGGATGGAAATGTCACTAGTTCCCATGAGTTGCAGTTAATTTGCAAAAGTGCACGGCGAGGTACTCCCTCTGCGTCTCTATTAGCCCAATTATGTGAAGTTATTAATATCTACGAGAAAGGCGCTGCAAACTTAATAGGAGGCATACGCAAATTTCTGGGCAGTTCACTCCAAAACACAACAGAGCTGTCACGGCATTGCTGTCACTGCTGCTTCAAAGGTGAGTTGTGCAGTGTCGCTTAAAGGAAAGCAAGAACTGTGTAAATGCTTATGCTATTTTTTATTTGCGGAAAGCAATTTATCTTCCATCCTTCAGTTGAAATGTACATTCTTCAGTTTTATTCTTAATATAAACTAACAAACTGTCTCACAGAAAAGAGGTTTAACTGCAACGCTTAATAAAGTTGATAGTGTTTTTCAAAGTTGACTGAAATTTAAAACTTGAGTTTTGTTTTAAGATTGGATTTAAAAAGTTCTATTAATTCTCAAATGTCCTGAGCTATGGTACACATTGATTATCCAAAAAGCTGGGTTTACGTAGGTCGCACAGGTCATATAGGTCTTGCACGCAGGTTTACAGTTGCTGCAAAAATATATGTACTTTTTCGACAACACACTTTTTCCACCCGATTATATTAATGTACTCAGAGTCTTTTGCTTCACAACTGCTTAGTACTTTGAAAATAAACCACAAATGCATTTTTAGCCTCCAGACGTTTCCTGTGGAGGAGCTTCTTTTTAGAGTTTCCATTTCAGCCCTACCTTACAGTTCCATGTAACGTGCTACATCATTATTACCACAGCTATGCATTTGTCCTGCAGACACTGATGCCCCGTTTCCTCACATTGTAATGTTTCAGAAACAATGCTCTAATTTTTTTGTCATAAAGCCACACTGATAAGAGTCCTTTTACATGTGCCATATTTTGTGCAGATATATTTGCATGCATCTGCATGCAAAGCTCACTCATACCAGTGTATGGACAGGTTAACCACAGTGAGTGATGGAAACTGCTCGCCTGACGCATTGCATTTTTGTTGTTTCATAATCATTCTTAAGTCCTTGCAAAGCTGGAGATTTTCTCTCTTTCTGCCAGCTTATGACGACACAAGTTTGAAAGATTAATGCCATTTGCAACTTTTCTGATTAAAAGCGCCCTGTACCTCGAGTATTAAGAACAGAGTTACAAACGCCCCATAATAGCATGATGGCCCCTCACACATTGCTGTGGATCTAGAGCCACACAGATATTGAGAGACTGTTGTACCTGACCTTAGTTGCATTTATTAGTCAGATGTTTTCTTTTGTTTTTTTTTGGTCTGTTGGATGAGCATACAGCTTCACGCATAGAGTCACTTGTGTGGGAAAATTAAGGTGATGTAGATCAGCAAAGCCTCCTCTAACCTCTTTGTTAGAGAAGCCAAAGACTGCACTGCTGAACCTGTGTTAAGTGAATTTTTGTCCTTTTTCACAACTTTGCAACTGCCACCTTTCGCATACGGGTGTGTCAGTTTTGGTGTTCATTTTAGTTACATTTTTGTTTCTTGATCTGAATATGCCGCTTCACATGACTTTTATTTTTGGGCTGATAAATTTTCGCTGTCCAGCTTTTCTTCATTCTTTCTGTTTTCAAGTATGTTAAGCCAGAGCTTCTGATTTTTTTTTTCTTTTACTATAATTGGAAAGGTGAAAAACTTTGAACCACCACAAATTTATTTTCTTCTCCTCTGTATGAACTAAATCATTTGCCTATATGTAGCACAAACTCTCCAGACTTTCTGAAGGGTTTCTTTCTCAGCTTTTCTTTGGATGTCTGCATTTTCAGTCCACTTTTTTGACATTCCTATTCACCTCTTGACGCTTTTGTAAGTTTTACTATTCTACTGTTTCTTTGTTAAGCAGTGCAGCAGCCCTGACCTATGAATCATCAAAGCATTATAGGACACCTAACTTCAAGAATGAATCAGTGCTTTAAAGATACCAGATCATGCAAAAGTAGTCATACACCTCAACCTTTCCACTATTTGTCAAGTTGCAACCACTAGAACAGATGTGTTGTGGGAAACTAGCACATGCTGTTAGTTTTCCACTACTAACAGCATGTGTTAGTTAGGGATAGTGAGCACACTATCCCTACCTTAAGCCCAGGTGGTGGCAGCATCATGCTGTGAGTACGCATCTGTTTAACAGGGCTGGGGAATTGATGGTGGAATGGATGGAGCTGGATACAGGAAAAGACTTGAGAACAAGCGGCATAGATTAATTCATTTATCTGAATTGAATTTTATATGTGTGACATAAGGAAAAGACAAAACAAAATATTCACAAAACTGAAACTGCATCCGACAGATTTCCCCCGTAGTTGATTCATCTGTTGTTTAGTAAAGTTTCGACAGAGATATAGCTTCATTTGAAGTGAAGTCATGCAGGAAGTGATTTTAAAGGAAGGGCGTCTATTTGTCAAATTACTCAAGGACTGGCCTAACAGTCAGTGGCCTAAAGCTACTACAAGATAATAAGGTATTATGTTTTATGTTGTCTGCATGCACAGAGAAAGTGAGGAGAGAAGCAAGAAGTGAATGCCATCAGCAATAGTGAAAAGACAGGAGAAGTACCATCATAGTTAGGGCTGCATTCTGGAGATGGGTTTTAAGGATTTTCACTTGAATTAGATGAAGAAACAAACCGCCGTGTCAGTGATGACTGCATTTTAGATCCAGAGCAGTGCAGCATGTGTGCACCATGGACAGCAGGAGAAGAGAACACCATCTCCTGTAGACTGGTGTCCCCAGACCGTGGATCTAAATATTATCACTTGCAATCTTAGTTGGGAAAAGCATCAAAATATTAAATAAAAAAAAACAAATTGGGGTATTAGGATGTTATGAGAAAACATTCCCTCAAGAGTTCAGACTTTTTTCAAAATGTAGACAGGAGCTTGGGAGGATCATAAAAATTTTATTACTATAAAAAAAAAAAGTATAACAGAAGGAGAAGAAGAACAGTACATGCAGCATAGATAGCATAATATGCAGTAAAATGGAAGAATCGAGTACTTAAATTGAGTACAAGGAGTTCCTAAAACTCCTTGTACTCAATTTAGTTTTAGGAACCGAATTAAAACTCAAAGGACCTTCAAACCAAAAGGGAAAGATCTGACAATAATCTAAGAAAATAAATCCAAAGGCACTACTGTATGTACAAACTGCTTTTCAAAAGTTAAAATTAAGTTACTGTCAGGTAATTATCTTAATTAATGATGATTTTTTTTTTGTATTATCATTGTGTGTTAGATTTTGAAGACTCATAAGCTGATTTTCATCTCATTTTACATAGATTTACTATCACTTACTTTGCTCTGCTTTAATCCAGATGAGTTGTTTTATGTTTAATATCAGTTATTTTTGTTGAGAAGCATAGTCAATCTGACAGAGTAAGTGCTATTAATGTCTTCAGAGTTCCAAAAGTAAATGACTGTGACATGATTTAAAATGTTATTTCGCAAATTTAAAAGTAAAGACAGAAAAAGCTAATTATTAGAGTAGCACATAGTAAAAAGTTTTAGCTTTTTCTCACTTTTTTATATCTTTATTTAAGTCCAAGGAAAATTGTCCCCAGTTGAAAAAAATAAACTCTTTATTCCTCTAGGGGATAACAGTGATGCCTGTCTGTGTTAGCGCCATTGAAATCGGAGGTCTAGCTCCTTTTCTTTGTGCCTCAGCTCCATGCTCACTTCGGCTGTACGCAGCTGAAAGTGGGTCTTCGACTTGCTTGATAGCTTTTGACAGCTCACTCTCATCCCTGGTGGATCAATGGAGCTCAGCACTCTTCATTAGAAACGTCAATGTACTGCACATTCCCACAGGCTCACCAACGACCCAGCAGCTCAGCCAGTGAAAATGTATTTATTTTTTATTCTATAAAAAATCATTTAGGATTTATGGCTTATGTGTTTTTTTTTTTTTTTTCTTCAGGTGAAAACCAGAGAAATTGCTTGGTTTTGCCGATTGGAGCTTTTTTTTTTGTAAATGTAGCCTGCATTAATGTTCGAGCAACATTCACACATGAGAAAAACCATGATTATGTTTATTTTGATTAGATATACAAATGTTTTACTACTTTTTATACCACACAGAACAACAGAAAATTAGTTATTTTATATTTTTTATTAATAAATACATAGCTGTGGATGTATTTTAAGGCACACCTCAAACATTCTGACTGTCTACAAATTCATGACATGATGGGAAAGTCAAAAAAGGTGCCACATTTGTTCCATGTCCAGGAAGGAGACAGACTCTATGTCAAGACATAGAAAACAAACAACAACAACAAAAAAACATAAGACATCCTGTGAAAATTTTGGAGCTAAATCTTAGCCAGGAAGATAAAACTTGGGTGCATATAATTCTTCTAAATAGTCAATGACATTAAGCATAGCTGTTATCTCAGTCCCACATAAACTTTAAATGGCATGCAAGATAAGCTGCCTACAAACTTGACTTAGTTGCAGCTGTTCAGCAAACTATTGTGAGAAGCTTATGAAAGCATGCTCAAAATATTTGATCCAAGTTATAAGGAAATATATCTAAACTTTATAAGTTAAAGAAAGTAATAAAACAATAAATGGGTCTTAGTTTTTTAGGACCCATTGAAATTTTAAGTGTCATTTGCTCGGTTATGGTGTCATTATTAGGAAAAGCTTAGTTTGTACACTTTTTATTTTTAAAGGCTCCTTCTGTGAGGTGAATGATATTTTTTCTTAGATTGTCTATGTTGTGAAGAAGATAAAACGCAACAAAAAAATAGCACGGTAAAAGGAAAAAATAAATAGACAGACTAACAGTGCAACCTAAGAGAAGAGATTTGTTTGTAAATGTTACTACTTACATTTCAAACTGAAAACACATTAATTATTTAGATTGTTTTGCCATATTTATAGTTAAATCAAAGTACTTTTTGGCTAAATTTTGTATAGAATATGAGCGGTTTTAAAGTAAAATTGAGCTGTGGGGATAGGATGTTTTGCTTTTATTAAACTGAAATAAACTCATTACTTTTAAACACAAGCTGTATTATTTACCTTCCTTTTTTTCCTAAGTGAATTAAAAAATGAAATCCTTGATTGAATTTTATTCAAAAGCTCAAAATGCCTTCTGGACGATTCTGTAGTGTTTTGTATTTTTGCATGAAAGGCAAATGCCTTGTTTCTTATTATTTTATTTATTTATTTTTCTGGTTGTTTTTAATGTTTATATTGAAAAGGAGGGACCTGGAAGTTGAATATTATTGAAGTGAATTTTAAAGAAGTTCACTACACGTCGATGGAAGCTCCAGGGTTTATTGTAAACACAAGTGTTGCGTCAGCAGTCTCTTGAAATGATGGCAACACACGTGGAACATTAGTATGTGCAACAAGGTGAAAAAAACACAGTGGAGACACTAGTGATGGCAGCGGGTCACAGAGGTTGTTGTCATAGTGGAAATAATGAGTCTGAGCCAATGGCTGCCTCACTGTCATCATCTGCCTTTCGATTGGCCCTCTGACAGTTTACCCAGCTAATCACTGGAAGAATTCAGCCTACATGTTTGGTAGCATATGTGTACACACACACGCATTCATACACACATTTGGCGGCCAAACGTCACACTGGGAAAACGCAATGTGTGTTTCGGTGAGTCTCTCTGGTCCTGCCATTAATAATGCATGGCTTTGGGAGGATGAAAGGCTGTTTTGGCTTGAGGCATATGTTTCATATGAAGAGAGAGACATCATGGCCGGTAGTTATAACTGTACATCCACAGAGAAAGTGAATGCTTTGTCACATGGCTTTCATCAGCAGCTCTGTACTTAAGGCTGGAAGTGGATTTATTTTGGGGGTAAAGAGTGAAATAATCAAATATTTAACATGAAGGGATATTCTTTTTTTTCTATGGTTTCAAGGTAGGTTGAATACTGTGTCTTTTACAGTGGACTTTATTAGATGCACCTGTTCAGTACCTGGTTAACGCCAATGCAAATCAGCCAATGACATGGCAGCTCCATGTCTAGGCATGATAAAAGGTGATTTGCTGAAGTTCAAATTGAGCAGCATAATGGAGGGAAATGGGATTTAAATGACCAAATGTGAAATAGATATTTGGGCTTGTTATACATTTTCAGAAACGTTTGATGTTCTAGGATAGTCACACAGACGTCTCTTGACTTTACAGAGATTTGGCAAATAATAATAGCAATGATAATGAGCCAATCAGCAGCAGTGCATTACACACAAAATACCTCGTTGATGTCAAAGGAGAATAGCAGAAAGGTAGCAGTGACTGTAATAATCTCTTGTTGTATTTGAGGTATGCTAAATAAAATACCACTTCTGAATGCACAACACTTCAAACCTTGAAGCAGATGGACAAGAGCAGCAGAAAACCACACATGGTGCCGCTCAGATGAGATAAAAATAGGAAATTGAGGTGATAATTCACACAGGCTCACCAAAATTGGATGACAGACTGAAAAAACGTTGCTTGTTCTTGATTTAAGCAGTGACATTAAGATTTAGGGTCAGAAGTTGGTATAATATTATGAAATATAGAACCATTATTAAAAAGACTTCTGTGCCTAAATAGTTTTAATTGAACTTTGCATTATTTTGTTTCAAGAAATTCAATAGAGGTTTCCATACGTTTTCAAACTCCTGTGCCTCACCTTTGACAATGTCGGTCAGTTTCTCCATTATATTATAGGGCATATTATCCTTGACCCACATAGTTGTTGTTGTTTGGTCCATTTTCTTCATGTGAAAGCTATAATTCTTCCAAATTTAATCAATATTTAAGAGACAGTTGTCTGTGAGTACACACACACTAGATAGTATTTTGTATTACATAGCACTTGTAATCCAGTAATTTCTACTAGAGCCTAATATACTATCATCTTCAGGTATTTCTGGTGTTTGAAGTAGCCCCATTTAAACTGAGACAAGGTACCTTTAACTTTAAAACTCTTAAACATATGAAATAGCAGGGGACCATTGATTCAGCTTTTAAGTTGAGTCCTTACGTCTCAGTCTTCATTAATTGTTTAAAACGTTTAAACATGTGATTTCCATTTTTTGTTTTTACTGACCCATCTGTCAGACTCAGTACTCGGTGGGAGGTCATAATGTTACAGCTGATAAGTGCGTAGAGACAGTACCACTTTTTTTTTTTTTTTTCAGGATTGATTTCTGAAAGCTTTTAAGCTGGCTTCACATTTATATTATGACCTACTCCCTTGTTTTTTTTGTTTTTTTTTGTAAATCCAGAATGTGTGGTGTGATGCAAGACTTCACATCGCAAGCATCATAGCACCACCAGATTGGGCTAAAAGTCAAATTTAGCAGGCGATGGTTTGCTAACAGTAATCATGCACAAGAAGGATTCATTCCTGCTTTTGTGAAGAACATGGTCACAACTTGTTTGTCTGACACTCACGTGCGGTAATTAAGGTTAAAGTCTCATGTGTGGCAAGTTTCCCCTCATTTCCTTGTGACGCCTTCGGTAATAGAGCTTCATATGTAAATAAAGCGCCTTGCTCATGCATATGAGTGTTTTCCACGTGTATATGTGAGCGTGTGCACCGAACCCTTTGAAGTTACTCATTCACTCTATATTCCTTCTCTTCCCATGTCTCGTCTCTTTGAACAGCATGTAGGCATGATTATTAAAGCTGCTCTCTTTCGACTTCAAACATATGGGATGAATATGGATATGATGTGACACCAAGCCCTTCACCAACGCCCTGTCTGTACTTCATTTCCTTTCCTGTCATGCAATAAAGGTTGATAGGCTCGGCGTTAAACAATCTCTGTGGGAACTAAACCTGTCATTCACTGGCTTGTCTTTGAGCTAGCTAAGGCAGTTATTACGTAGCTTATCGAGAATGACATGGAGCTGCAGGGGAGAATTAGATGTGGAATTTTATTCTTATTTGACTTGTCATTCTTCGCTTTTCTTGCCGTCATTTCACATGCTGTGTACATCTTTTTCTGATGTCGTCCTTTCATAATTTCTTGTGTTGTTGAATGAATTTTTGCTTTATTAGCTGTTTTCCTCTTTCATAGTTTTCACACGAAACATGCAGGACAGAGACCACAAATCCTTGTTGTTTCTACTTTAAACTTTGACCTTTCGCAGATGATAATATATGTTCCTCAGGTGTCTGGGTGCAATTAACAAACCAGCAAAATGTTTGGTTTTTGTTTAACTTTAAGGGCCCAAATTTACCACTGAGCCTCAGACAGCTCATTTTTACTCTGGTATTCACTCTTACTTCAGCAGAACACAGAACTAAAATACCTGAGATGTAACAAGGCAGGTCTCTTTTTCAAAATGCCAACGAATGTTCTCGTAATGTGCAGAAGGCAAAATCTGTTTATGTGTAATTTTTCACATGGGAATAGATTGTGTGTGTGATCAAATTCTGTTTCTTAACAGAAATTGCATTTTGAGCTTTTCTTCAATTTTAAATGTTTATTTACACAAACTCAACATTTAAGTATATAGAACAATATATTGTATTTACAAAAAATACATATGTCCAAATACAATGTTTTGTTTTTTTTTTTAAATACTCAGATGTTGGTGGTCACTCTATTTTTCTCATGACTGCAGTTACTATATTATTTCAGCAGCTGATTAAGCTAATAAAATTTAGAAAATATCATGCATGCCAAGGTAAGCTACCTGTTCACCTTGTGTGCAAGAGCTGTAGGTAGAAACCTCATTCGGCCAGCAGTTGTTAACCACAAAACCTCTTTGCAGAGCATTAAATTTATCGACTTGATGGTGGTATTAGGCCTCAACCTGTGTGTACAAATATTACAATATCGTAAAATCTTTCCTGTTATTAAAAGTAGTTAGGCAGCATAATAAACCTACCATAATTTTTAATTAATTCACTGTTAACATCAACAGTCAATCCATTTTTTCACTGATCTCCTCACTGATCTCCAGTGACAGTTAACCAGACAACTGCAATTGCGTCAATAGGTCAGTCAATCACCTTTGATGTTTTGCAGCTTTTATTTGGTTATTGCATTGGTCTGGTATTGCTCTATTTTACTTGATTACTGTGTTGTTGATGAAGTTCAGCTATGATCTGTTTGCATGGGTGAATCCTAAGCAGTCAAGGTTTTTTGTTTAATTAATATTACCGTTTGTTACACTACTGGATAATGCATCAGCAAATGTAGGGTCAAACTGGGTGTGTAGGGACTGGATATATTATTTCTGCACAGAATTAAGTATGTAATTGCATGCATGCGCATGCATGAACAGTGAATGCAATTTACTTTGTGCAGGAAGGGTTGCTAGCTTGTGTCCATTTTAGTTTTTCTGTCCCACCCTTTCCTGAATCATTAGTCTTTTGCGAATATGTGGTAGTAAAAATGTATGGAATTACTTCTATAGGTGTACAATCAGTCAGTTGTTTCATGTTCTAGCACAGGGGTGGGCAACTCCAGGCCTGGAGGGCCGGTCTCCTGCAACTTTTAGATATGTCGACTTCAACACACCTGAGTCAAATAATGAGGTCGTTTGCAGGACCCTGGAGAACTTGATTTCACTTAGTAGGTGATTCAACTATTGGATTCAAGTGTGTTGGACCAGGGAGACATCTAAGAGTTGCAGGACACCGGCCCTCCAGGACCAGGATTGCCTATCCCTGTTCTAGCACGATAATAAATCACTACTTTTTCATAGTTATGTATTCTGGTTTTATAAAACATGCTTTAAACAAATGAGATCACGTTGTGACAATGACTAGTACTGCATTTTTCAGCAGATCAAGCAAAGGTAAAGAATTGTCCTGGAATGAGTTTTTCTAACACTTGCAGAAGTTGTATTATGCAAATGAGTCTGCAATTAAAGAAGGCTGCATGCAGAAATGAGCTGTTGCATCCTGCAAAGCTCTTCTGTCAGCTTGGAAACTGACTGATGAAGCAATAAACTGTTGATTGCGATATTTTTTTGGTTTATGCTTCTATATTTTGCAGTGTAGAAACATAATGTGAGATTTTTACATTGGCATGGCCGATTTGAGATTCTTACATTATGGCTACCATGAGTAAAGTTACCATACTTTCATAGTATTTACTGGTAATTTTTAAACAAATATGTAAAACTTGGTTTTATTTAAAACAGTGAAGCCACAGTTATTCGCTATTAAAATACTCCATTGATTACTTTAGTTGTATTAATAATGCATAAGTGTTATTTATTATTTTCAGTTTCAATAAATTTATCAAATCGTCCACAACATTAGTTGTATTCAAATAAATTTCCTTCATGTGTAGAATGTTATCATTTCATTGTTCTGTTCTTCCTAGAGTTAAACTGGGAGTAACAGATGTGCACTTTTAGCTTGCTATTGTTTTAAAACATTGTCACCTAATAAAAGTTTTACACACATTGATTGTCTACATAATTTTACCATCCAAAAATATTCCCAAAAGGCAGAATTTGTCTGTCTTGTAAGCAAGGGAAAAAAAAGTGGCAGCCTTATTTCAGCCAGCTGACTGACAGTGTGAGCAGTTAGGACCAGTTTTGCCCAGTTTTGCCATGGTACATACAGCCAGAGAAAACTTTGGTCACTTTGGTACTTTTCCTGGCATCTTTTAAACAACTACATCAGTCTACACAACTCTTTTAAACTGTGGGGAAGGTTTGGAGAAAGATTTCTGATGTTTAGAAACATACTTTTTTAAAACCACTTACACGCCTTTTCTAACCTCAACATTTTTGGGGTTAATGTGGTTTTTATTTTATTTTATTTTATTTTATTTTTTTTTTTCAAATTTATTTGAATAAAACACCTGACATTAATGACAAGAATGCCGTCATGTCTTTCAACTCATGTTTTGCAAATGTTCACCTGTTTAATAAAATCATCATAGAAAAAAATCAAAAACAACTGACTGCGTTCCTGAAAGAGGAAATTTTAGCTATGGGTTGTAAAATGTTTTTCAGTGTTATCTTGACTACAGAATGCATCAGTGACCTTGCTGACACAGAAGTACTCTCACACAGTGAGGCATGTACCGTACTCTGGTTATCTTGCATCCCTGCACTCGTAAAGTGCAAGCTTTTTATTTGTGAAAAGCATGCAATATTGACATGCAAAAACACTGAAATGAAGCACAAAAGCAATGACTGATAAACCACACACAGCACTCCCTGTTAGGGCTTGTCCATTCACTGATATTTTATTTACTATTTGTTTTTTCCTTTAGTGCTGTTGGCATGTTGTAAGCCCCCATGCCCTCACTTCCTGGCTTATGCTGCCCCTGCCTCTCAGCAGCCATTAGATCTGTCTCTGACACCATATGGCCTTCTCTCTATGTTGGGGATGTGTGACGACAGTCCCCACTATGCTGCTAAGTCTTCTGTAAATAGAAGCACAGTCTTGCCCTATTTCCTCTTTTCTGCATCCTCATCACATGTATTATTTATTTATTTTACACAAATTCTTTCTTAAAGATTAAGGAGTTTAGTTTTTGCAGTGATAAAATGGTGCATTTGCATTGAGATTTTATTTGCCTTTAGCCAAATGTCCACTAACATTACTGTGGTGAATCAGAGAAAACTACTATAATTAAAATCTTGAGTCACAGAATGACGAAGGCCAGCACCGTTACAGACGCATCTTCACTCCCCTTGGCAGACAGAGCTGCCTTTTGAGAGGATCATATCAAAGCCCAGAAACATGCAAAACCAAATGATTCTACTTATTTGACTTCTTTTAAACACAGCAGGAGAAAATTGTATATGCCTCTGCAGATGTCTTTTGTCTCTGCTGGTAAGGTTGTCTTACAGATGTTAACGTCGACGCAAGCTTGTAGCTGTAAGATTTAGTAGTCTTAGTCTGCAAGTTTTTCTTCCTTTCCTGACACGTGTATCGAGAAAGAAAGACAGGAAAAGGCAAACAGGTGTGTAGTAGTGTCACTGATGTGTTTCCTGTTTGTGTCTGGAGAAGAGCTCTTCGAGGACGGATCATATCGGAAGGTATTGCAGCACGCTATGCGTCTTTCTTCTTTTCAAACAAGAATATGATGCAGTTATTTCTGTTTTATTTTAGCTGTAAACTACATCTCACTGAAAGTAGTCTGGAGAATAGTAAGGAAAAATATCAGCCATAAGCTGCACTTTGAGTAATCGTAGTTGTAGATTTCTAATTTGTGATGGTGAATAAAAATCATATCTCATGTTTGGTTTGACTTTAGCTGTTACCAGCTGTAAGTAAGCCCTAGAGAACATCTCACATCTGAAGAGCAAATTCTAAGATGGAAAGGATATGACCCAAACTGTGGTTGAACCTTGACGTGTCTTCTCAGTTTCCTGTTTTCTTGCTCGTCTTGTTCCTCCAACTTTTGCCGCTGTCCCTTCTGCTCTCAGCTGCATGGCTTAAACCAGTGAGAGCGCTACAACCAGGAAGACAGTGAAGCTGCTTTCAGAGCAGTAGCAATACGATGTGGTCTTATATAAAAGGGACTGATCCGATTTCAATGACTTATTTTTTTTTTTTTTTATATTTCCTGATTTACAAGAACAGCTTACATTCAATACCTTGCAAAAATGTTTATACCTCTTGTCTCTTTTTTGGCTAATTGGATTTATGTAGACCTTCACAAATTATTGTTAATGATTTTCAACATTTGTTTTAGAGCTACAAAAGTGTGGCACACTGAGAATGTGTCAGGCATATTTTAGTCCTTTCTTCTTTCCAAAATACCCCCAGCATAGTCAGATTGAATTAAGAGCATCTATGAACAAGTCTTGCCAGAGACTGTTGACTGGGTTTAGGTCTTTACTGGGTCATTCTAGCTTAAGAAAATGCACCGATCTCAAACCTTTCATTATAACTCTGTCTATATGCTTAGGGTTGCTATCTTGATGGTAGGTGAACATCCTCTGCAGCCTCCAACATGTTTGCTTCCAAGATTTGCCCTGTGCTTTGCTCCATCCCTCATCTCATCACCTCTGATCAGCTGCACCAACCCTGCTGAAGAAAAGCATTCCCACATCATAATTCTTCTACCATCTAAACAAACTCTTAGGGTTGGTTTGTTCAATGTGTAGTGTTAATTTCCCTCTACATATAGTGTTCTGTGCATATTTAAATGTGCATATTTGTCTGCTATTTTCCTTTGTCTTCATGATGCTTTTGTTCATTACTGTTCCTTAACAAATCTCTGAAGTCTTTTCAGAACAGCTGCGTTTAAACTGAGATTTATCACTTAGGTGTTTTTTGAATGCAGTCAATTGCATTTGATTTCATTTAGGGATGTCAGATTAAGGGGGTGTAAATAAATGTCCACCACACTCTTAAGAAAACCTTTTCCTTGTAACTCATTATTATGCACTAATTTGTGTTAGTCTGTCACATTAAACTCCAGTTAAAAAACAGCATCAATAGTGTTATGTTGATGTAATGTGAAAAAGGTCAAGGTGTATGAATTCTCTTGCAGGGCACTGCAAACCATAGAACTGTGCATCACTTGCAGATCCTGACAAACTTAAGATTTATAAAATTATACCTGTAATTTTTTTATGCCATGTCTCAAATTACGATCCTGCGACACACAGATTGTTTCCAGATCATGTCAGTGTTAGCCTTCCATTTATCCACACGTGCCCCCTCCCTCTATCCTCATATGCTTGTGCAGATGGGGTTTACTGTAATTTTTAAAAGCCATGCAGGTTACACATTCATTTCCATGGTTTAATAGGAGTGGGATTACTAAGGTTTGCCAGGATATCCCCGACCTCTCTTCCACCAGCTCCATCATACCTCCCTGTTTCGTCTTTTTTTTTCTTCACATTTAGACATTTTGCTCTTTTTTCACCTTGTCTTGTCCTGCCCAGCGTTTCCCTCCTCCTGACATGGTATGACTGGGACTGTTGTTACTTTGGGATGTTCTCGTCTCTTTGGGTATGTTTTTTGAGACATGTGCTCATCAGGTTGGATGCTTTATGTACCATGTGAAGCTGTGTGTCAGGCAGAAAGTTATGTGCTCTGCTCTTATGTAAGCTGGTCTTGGCGGGGTAAAAGCAAGGGTTTAGCTTGAGGGATGCTGGCTCAGGTGGAGTGATGGAGACGGAAGCTATTTTGGGAATGCTTTGCTTCTCGCATCTACCAAACGCATGAGTTATTCACTCACATGGGTTTCCTGGTTCTGAAGGGATGAAAGGACAATTGTAAAGTGGGGTTCCACCCCATTTTGTATTCCTGCATGCAGTGTCTGCTAGGTGTGCTAAAACTGTAGCTGGAGAAAATATTTTGATTCCTTTGTTCTGCAAATATTCTGGCATTCATTGTTGGTTTTATTCACTGCCAGTAATCCAAGCCATTAGTTAAAAGGCTTAGATTAGCACAGCTACCCACAGCTCCCTGCATAAGTCTCCCTTCATCTCTTCTCTTATGTTAAATATTTCTACACATACAGTGTGGGCATCATCTTTTGATTAAAAATGGTCCAAGCATAAAAAGTGCATTATCTATTCTGGTAGTTACAAACAATGATTTTTATTTTAGATACTATGTGCTACTCACCCTTTGAACTTGCTCATTGCTGTGAGATTTGTAGCATTCTTTGACAGCTGTGCTAATCTGTCTGTCGCTTTGTATTTTTACTCTCTCCCTGCCCCAGACCATGCAGCCCTTCTGGCTCCAGACTCACCTGCCTTGCACTGTCCCAAGCCTGATCAAGCATAAGGGCAAACCCAGCAGGGACTGCTGAACACGACCGGGTAGAGAACCATGCTGTCCGGCTCCTGGCGTCGGTCTGTGGGGCCGACACAACCTGTCGCAGCCCCTGTGGTGAACCCCAGCGCGATGACTGTGTGCGGGGTACCAAGCGGTACGGTGGTTCTTGAGGCTCAGTATGACTACAGCTATCGAGGGTCAGACGGGCGACAAGTATGCATAAGAGAGGGCGAACGGTTTATTCTCTTGAAGAAGACAAATGCAGACTGGTGGCAGGTGAGAAAACATTGGTTTTTTTCTCTGGTGTGAATGAAAACATAGTAAAATAATGGAGTTAGTTTACTCAAGTCTATGCTTACAACATGAAAGAAAAGACAAATCCATGGGAAAATTTCATAGGAGTAGTAAACTGCTGCTTTTCTAACTTTCTCTTGAAGCAAGCTGTGCAAATTATTAACCTTTATTTAACCAGGTGAAGAATCCATTTAGACCAAAGTCGTTTTTAGGTGATTAGACCAAGAGCTCAACAACACAACACTTGAGAAACACAAATGACTGAAATAGGCAAAGCTAGTGAGATTTCCACTACAGATCACTCCTACAGCTACATCTAACATTTTTATGGAGTCTCTGATTATAGACAAACTACTCCTCCGCTCATGCTTTTGTAAAGTTAGTTCATTTAAACTGTCCTTAAGCTTTTTGGGCCCAGCCACTTCATTTACTGTTGTGTATACAATACTTTTTAATTCATATACATATAGATTAAATTAAAAATAGTTAAACATGAAATTAGTTTATTGTAACATGTTTATTTCCATGTACATCTTGTCTCATTTCAGCCCAGAATATGGCTATTTTTGGTTACAAATGCTCTTGAAACAGGAATATAGTCTTCAATACTTCAGTTCTGTTGAAACTAGTTATTTACATACACTATATAAAAGGACATAGAACCATTATTTCTGACTGCCTGACATTAAATCAGAATAAACGTCTTTCTGTTTTAGATTAGCTAGGGTTATCAAAATTATTTTTATTTTCTAAATACCAGCATGATATCACCTCCCCCTTACTTTGCAGTTGGGATGATGTAAATGTGACGCTGGTCATTATAATCATATACTTCAATTTTAGTTTTATCAGGCCACAGGATATCTCGCCAGAAATTAATGTCTTTGTCCGTAAATGCATTTTACAAACCTTAATATGTCTCCACATGCTGCTTTTAGAGTAACGGCTTCTTCTTTGTATGACATCTTACCTCATAGCAGTATAGGTCTTGCTAGCTGTTGATAATGACTCTCATCAACTTCACCAAATCATCTGTTTATGTTTTACAGTTGATACTCATATTTTGCTCTTAAATTATCTGGGACAGACAACACAGGCTGTTATAATTTCACAAAGATGACCTCATCACCACCCAATTTATTCAAAGCTTAAACCTCTGAATTTCAAAAAAATGGATAAATACAAACTTTTAAAAATTCTCATTATTTTGGCATTTAGAAAACTTGGAAAATTACAACTGGCGTTATATATGAGAGCTTTAGACTGATTTAATGTCAGACAGTGAAGGAAAACAACAAAAATGTATTTTATGCAGTGTATGAAAATATCTAGATTCAGCTCTCTTCTATAAACACTTCTCCTAACATCCTGTGCCTGAAATGGTACAACAGGCTTGGTGGTGTTGTGGCTTGGCTGAATGTATTCAAATGAAAACAGCAAAAGCATTGATCTTAACTCTGTTCTTGAACAGGTGCGCAGAATCGGTGCAGCCAGCAAAACAAAGCCCCTGTATGTCCCTGCTACGTATGTGACTGAGGTTCCTATCACACCGATGCCCTCGCCCCAGCGCCTTGTCACTTCTGTCTCGCTGCACTCCAACATGCTACCCCGAGTTTCGCTCTCTCCCAGCTTCACAGGAACTGGCAGGAATGAGCAGAGTCAGGGTAATGTTTGGTACCAAATACCAAGTTCAATAATAATAGAAAAAACTGTAAAAATTACAAACTGGAGCTGTTGTTGTTGTTTTTTTTTTTGTTTGTTTGTTTTTTTTTTCCCTCCGCAGTGAACAAACCCATGTTCCGGTCCATGGAAAATCTTAACACTTTCAACAGTGCCTTCCAGAGGTCTGAGAGGAACACAGTGGTGGGAGAAAACCACTTCCCCACCCTGCCTCTCTCTGGATTCACCTTTACGCCCAGTTCTTCCACCTCCCAGTCAAGTCACCTCATGGTCCCAGGGTCTCCTGCAGCTTCCATGACTCAAGCAAACTCATCAAATCCCAGAGTGGTCCCGACAATCACCCGGAGTCAGAGCTCCAGCAACCTGCCTGAAAACCTGAACGAGAACCCGTATGACGAGGTCGGGGGAAGCCTTGGCAGTCGCATCAACTACAAGGTCCCTAAGAAGTCCTGCAGCCAATGGGACGTGGTGGGGGCTTCAGGCAGGAATAACCGTCTGCAGGTAAGGGAAGTCAGGATCTAAGAAGAGGTAGAGATAGTTTACCCAAATTTCAGGTAATACAGTTTCAAGACTGAATGAAAAGCATGAACAGTTATTTACACTGAAAATATTTGAATAGATATTTGAATAAATCAGAGAAAATATAAACATTTTGGCTGAGATTTTGGGACGTTGTTGAGTCTTTGTAATTTCTCAACAAACAATGGCTTTCACTCAGGGATGCAAATAAACAAACTGTAGAAAATCTGGTCTTTATTTTAGGTTAACCAGATTCTTTTTCACTTAAAGCTGATTCAACCTATTCTTCAATAACATTAGATTTTTAAAATTATTTGTCACATTTTTTGTTACAAATTAATAGCATCTAAAATATGACTGTTAAGGATGATTTTATTCCTTTCTGACAGTTCATGCCTTATGAGACACCAGGTGGAGCAAGACTCATATGCAAAGCGATTGTTTTAGTGAGACTGAGAGAGAACGCAGAGTTACCACGCAGTTAGTGTCATTATTACAACCCTCACAATGGCTGGCTGCTGGAATCCAAATAGCGCAAACTGTCTTATCTTTTTTGTCCATCCAATCAGCAACTTTCTCTATTTTTTGGTTCTTTGAAGACTCAGTTTGTTTGTCAGACAAATCGGGTATCAAGCTCTACAGTCCTAAATTTCAGATTTAAGTTGTAGAGTGAATGATCTTTGTTTTTCAAGTAAAGACCTTCTCCTTATCAAATGAAGAACAGAATTTAAAGCTTAACTTGCTAAATATTTGCAGGAACAACTTAATTTTGACTTCTTTAAAATGTTTTAAGTAAATGATGCATACCATAATGTCGAAAAATTCAGCATGACATAGATTTAGCAGAGAAAACATTATTGCCAAGATCATCTAATCTATTTGCAAATAAGTACATTTGGCAATAAAGTTCGGTCTGAATTTTGAATGAGAACTAGACACTATGTGTTTTAAAACAGCGATTTGAATAATTTGGACTTCAAAAAGCACAATGTCTGATATTTAGCTCAACTTGTCTTTGTTTAAAGAGAAAGGAAAGAAAGCCTAATCATGTAAAAATTACAAACTGCTACTTTAAAAGAAGAAATCTACAAGAATTAGATTTGATTAGCTCTAGTTCACAAACTTACATTCTTTTTTCAATTTACAGATTCCTGTAAATTGTTTTTGCTGAAAGATTTACTTGTTAGTTGTGTGCTCACAATAGAACAAGAACGTGCACAAAAATATGCAGTTACCCAACCATAATTTAAAATTTTAGTTTATCATTGGTTTCATCTTATTAAGCTTTACTTTCTTTACTTAATTTTTATTGTCATCATCAGTGACGTCAGATTATAAAAAATGGGTCAAGCAAATCCATCACACGCAGAGGGAAGAGCGGGATTAGATTAATTTTGACTTCCTCTTACTGACAACCGGTAATTTCATGGATTTACATGGCATAGCTTAAAATATAATGAAACAGAGTCTGATTTTTGCAAATTTAGCAACTTTTCAGGGTTGCCTTAAACCAGATAAATCAACACAGCAGGGTTTGTTCTGCTGCTGTGTTCTGTAGTCATGTGGACTACAGAAGTCTTTTGCTTAATTTTTCTTATGTAACTTGTTTGTTCTGAGCAGAGTAATGAAAGCACCAAATATAGAGCAAGTGGAAAGAAAATTGAATTCGTCATGACTGAATTCTGCACAGTGCCTGGGCTCAGAACCAGCACCAGAGGCTGAAATTGATTTACACTTGGGCTCGTTCTTAATAATCCTCTTGGAGAAGCAATCAAGTTAGCATTGTCGTGACGCCAGAGCTTCCCCTACATTACATCAGAGAGGATTACACATGGCCGCGCTGGTGAAAGAAATCCAAGGTTATGCTTCTGTCAGCCGAGGGAAACTCCAACTGCTGAGTCTCCCAAACCGTGGAGTTTAATCTCTGCTGAACTGAGACCTCCGATTATAGATAGATGTGATCTCAGTGGAAATGACTCTGCTCTTTTTTTTTTATCACTCCCATTTCCTCCTCCCTGTCCCTTTTTTTGCATTTTCTATCTCTCATCTCTAAAAGCCCTCTTTATTTGAGACTTTAATACCAGTAAGTAGGATTATAACTCCATGCTATTCTGAAAACTCTCCCTGACCAAATGTTACTTTGACATTTCCCTGCCTGTGATGATGAATTTCAAAACAGATGTAATGTTCCTCATCAGTGAGGACTCTGTTGTTGAGTTTAAAAGATGTCAAAATACAAATTTGATATTCTGACATTTTCAGTATCTGTCGTACATCCAAATCTTGCATTTTTTGCCAAATTTCCTGCTGAAATGTAAACTGCAGGATATTTATGAGGATGATTAATTAGGAGGATTTAGTTTTTTTTTTTATACCATCAAACATATACTTACAGTCTCCTCATTTACTATCAACTCTGGTAAAGATTTGTACAAAGCCTTACAATGTGTTATTATTGAAGCAGCAGCAGATTTTGAAAAATCATTTTTTTAATTGACCTCCTACATTTGCTGTGCAACAAAATTTCATATTCAGAAAATGGAAAAGACAATATAATTAAAGTTACAGATATGTGACTCTTCTAAGTCAGGTAAAGACTGCAACAACACATCTTCTGACTAATACGTGCCTTTCTCTACAGTTATCAGAAAAGCTTAAAATGTCTAGTACTGTGAAAAATAAGATCGGATGGAAACCTAAATTTATCTTATTACTTGGTACAGTGAGGAGCAAGATAAAGGGGAAGTAAAAAAGACATGTTCAAAGCTCACTGAAAAATGGCATCTTTGGTTCTCTGACACTCCAAAACCGTTTATTTAAGAAGCCTTTATACATATATTTTCTACTGGCGCTAATAACTGTGGAATATGCTAGCAGGTTACACGATTAACCAAATACAAGAAATTAAAATTTATTCAAATAGGCATCAAGTTCAAACAAAATTAGCTTTATTTCAACCTAATTTCATTAGCCAGACCAAGTAAACAATCTTACAATTTTAAGTTTTTTTTTTTTTTCAATTTTCAATGTGTACCTTTTATATAAAGTTGCCTTTTCATTTAAATAAACAGCCTTTGATGAGCCTGAGAAAAGAGTGGAAACATCACCATTTTCAGAAAAGAAAGCATAGCTGTGGAAAAGGACGTACTGAAGAGAAAATAATCCACTTGCTTGATCAAACGGTGTTAAGTTGGTCGTAGTGGGAGATTCGTCCAACTTGATTCAGGATTTTTATTTCTACTCTTGTGTGACGGAGGAGGCATGGGCACAGCTGGAGAGAGTGAGAAATCAATTTGTCTTGTCAGGGGAAACCTGAAGCCAGTCGCCCTTCAGTCATCAAGAAAACATTTTGAAAGCGACCTCTGACCAGGGCCTTCAGGTGAAGATTTTCATATCAACACTGACTCATTTCTGGGTTTGTGTGAAGGAGAAATTTTAGGACAGCTTCTTTCATTTGATCCCACATGTTTATGTGAGCTGTCCCTGCTCTACGGTGATTTTGGTAAAAAACAAAGCAGAGGAACAGACCGAGTCTGAGCTCGATTACAGCAGTTGTCTGTCTGCCCCCAAGGATGGAAAAAAATCTTCAATGAAGCAAGTTTCTCAGAGCAAAGAGACTCAATACAACAATGCAACTTCAGGCTAGTTTTATCCAATATTCATAGTTCAATGATGTTTGTTTAAAATATATTTTAAATTATGTTATTTATATATGAATTTAAACTTTAGGGAACATTTTTACAAAACCAATAAAACACTTTAGATTTATAATTATTTACAGTTTATTATGTAAATCAGTAATAAACTATATTACACAGTTTTATATATTTCTTTTTATAACTAAATGCTTTGTGCTGTTTGGGAATGTTTAATAAAAAATATTTACAGCGGTACAATACTGAAAAAAAATGCATTTTCATTTGAATACTCAGTAATGTCAGTGATCTCGTTTGTAAAAGCAGAAATTTTATATGATTTAAAACTCTAAGCTGCAAGGGTTATAATGGGTTTTATTTTGCTTGAAGTATGGTAGGGTTAGTTACACAAGGGTTCTTTGTTGCTGGAACAGCAATTGAGTCAAATCAAGTGTATTTATGTATCACAATTCAACGACAACATAACATAATACACCTAAATAACAACTTTACATTACAGTGGTAAAATAAAGAGAAGTACTATAAAAATGTATTCCAGACTAGAATTAATCAATGTTTCACTTATTACAAATCAAAGGCAGCTCTAAATAAGTGGGCATTTAGTCTTGATTTCAAGCACTCAAAGCCTATGGACATTAGGTATCACTATAACATATAACATGCTCATTTTGTGTGCTAGTGAAAGTAAAATGGCCTGTATTATGTAGGGTGGATATATATAATATGGAAATGTTTGTAATTTTAAAGAGAACCTACTTTTTTGCCACAGAAATATAATTATGCATTAAATAAATACATTGCAACCAACTACGTTGAAAAAAAAAATCCCAGTTATTTTTGACTACTTTTGCTTTGATTTTATATTTATATCTTAGTATGTGATGGATCATTGCCTAAACTGCCATTAAATTACAAAGTTAGACAAGTTTAAGAGGTATCAATAAGTTTGCATTTAACTGTAAGGTTTAAAATAATTTCTATAACACCCATGGACTATTTACAATCTGAAGATTGAGTTACAGAACTGCGACCAACCAGCAAAAGTCCATCCTTTTGGATTTATGGATCTTGATCCCTTGTAGCTCTTGCTGCGGGCGAGCACATATTCCTGTAAGCTCTGTGTTAATCCAAAGTCCATTTATTTGTGTAAAATTGGAGTCCTGTCCAATGCTATTTATGATTTCTGTTGTTTGCTCATGTTTTGCATACTAAATGAACTTTTTATGCTCAAGCCATTGATATTTTTTTTCTTTTTGTTCAGTTTCTGCAGTTGCTATTGTGTACATGATGTATGGGGCGCAACATGTAAACGGGAGATAATTTTTAGCTCCTTAATGAGTCCACAAAACTTAGATGCACATTTACAGTTAGGAAAAACTAATAACAGCATCACTCCTTTTTTATCTGTAGCAGAAAATAGTAAACAAGAAGTGTGGTATTTTTGGAATATAAAGTTATTGCTTAACATCAAATTAATTTATATGCATTTTATTTTCTTCCAAGGTCCCTACTGAGACCTACATATCCCAGCTCTCCTGGCAGGACTCCCCTATTTATGCTGAAATGCAGCCAGAGAAGCGTCTGTCCCAGCAGGAGCCCCCCATCCCGGCTGTGGGTCAGCAACCTCTTCAGATCATGGACCTGTGGGAACAGTATTCTGATCCAGGCACAGGTAGATGCTATTATGTCAATAGCATTACCAAGGAGAGGTCATGGAAACCCCCTCGCCGGGCTCGTTCTCGGTGCACCAATCAGAGTCCAACACAGCAGGTACTTTCTGTTCCCTCTGAAGCCTTTTCTTTCCTTCTGCTGCTGAATGGGTCTTAAAGTGTGAAAAGGTTGGCAGGTTCTGAGCCAGATGAAAGTGTCTTCTCTTAAAGGAGAGTGCAGTGGAGTTCATGGTATGGAATAAAAGGCTAGGCTCATTTCCAGGTTTCTGTGGCTCGCCTGTACAAACACAAATGGGGACATTTTCAGTCACACAAGTCTGCATGTATACGCCTGTATGGTATTTTCTCCTTTTACTAAGGGCCAGGATTTAAAGATCTAGTTATTTTTATTGAGATGGTCTAGTTCTTGAGGTGAGACTCCTATATAACTTTAAGCATGACACATGGCTTCAAGCTTGCTTTCCTTCTTAATGTTAGTTAATTTATAATTTACTTTTTAAAATATGTATTTATCACTTTAAAAAAATTCCCTGAAAAACACGTTTTGCATGTTTGCATTGTCTTGTTTAAAGCTGAACTTCCACCACAGCAGTATGCTCAACGTTTTTGCAGCCTGTAACAAGTTAAGGATTGCTCTGTTTTTAGTTACATCAATCTTTCTATCAACTTTGACAAACTTCCCATATCTATAGCTTGATGCTGCAAACAACATTGTTACCAGTTGGCATGGGTGATAGTTTCATTTAGAGTTGTATGTTGGTTTAAAGTTGCTATTTGGGTCTCATGTGACCTGAGCACTTTATTTAACATGCTTGCTGTGTTAAATTGATTTAAACTTTTCCACTACTTTTTCCATGTTTGTTCTGTGATCTTGATGATGCTGTTTGCTCACTTATGTTCTCAAGAAAACCTCTCAGGCCTTCACAGAACATCTGGATCTACTCTAAGATTAACTTACACGCTTAGACTCTCTACTAATAAACAGACTTTTAAAGGCAACATGTTTCACTGGATTTTATTAACGGGTAAAAAAAAAAGAAAGTTGAAGGTGCTGAATGTAAATGTTGAGTACATAATTTTGCTTTTTAGTTTATGTTTTTTCTTCCCCAATGCTACTTTGCACCACCTTGTGTTGGTCTACTGCAAAAATTCCTATGAAACCTCTTCAGGTTTGTGGTTGTTAGAGACTAAATGTAAAAACTTTAAGAGCTATAAATTATTTCGCTGGGTAATATAGAGTGCAACTTTCTTCATCCGTGATGTTGGTCAAGCAGATGAGTAAACAGATACAGTGAGTTTTTTTTTTTTTTACGTCATTGTGCTGGGTTTTATTTCTCTAAAAACTTGGATCCTTTTTTTGACAACTACTTCCTTCTTTGTGGTATCATCATAATTTATTTAAACTGTGATGTAGGGCGGGCATTTGTGGCTTTTTTAGCTTTTAAAACATTTTGCAGGTCATTGGCCAGAGGAAACAAAATCCACTGAGCAAAAGTTCTCCAAATGAAACAAACAAACAAACAAACAAACAAAAAAAACTCCCTTGTTTGCTTTGCAAGCAAAGGAGACTTTTGAGTCAATTAGAAAAAAATTCAGTTTATTCAAAAATATTAGCAAATAAGATTATTGGTGTCAAGCCAATGATTAATTTAAAAATGAAATCAACAGTTATATTTAAAGAAGATAATCCATGTTTTAAGATTTGTGTGTGTTTGTGTCATGCAGGGCAGTCCAGCACAGGCTCAGACGTTACCCCGGGACCCCAGCCATCTGTCACTACCCCTCTCTAAGACGGGCAATGGAACTATGCACAGGGTAAATACTCTACTCTACTCTACGCCTCTTAAAGGTGGATCAAATGTAGCTGAACCACTTATGTGGAATTCAGTAGATTTATCTGGAACAGCTCAGCTTACATGAAATGTAAGGATTGTTTGTGTTTTACTGAGTCAGCTGCTGTGGCTTAAGTGGAAAGAACATGTGCTGTGGAGTGACTGCATTTGGTTTACCCGCACGTAAACACGCTTCAGTTTAAACAAAAGGCAAAAATGTTTCCTCATTCTCTTTGTCTGTTGATGTGTAGAAACCTATTTCTTTCTCAGGTGTTGATTTGAGTTGTGGAGAGAACATGAATTTACAATTGGAGATTAAAGTTCGCTGAATGGTTAGAAGAGTTTCAGACTAAAGTTATATATTCTCAGCAGCCTCCAAAATTATTTGCTGCTGAGAATATATAACAACTTAAGGATGTTGCAGAAATCCTAAAATGTATTTAGACTAATTTGGTTAATCCACAATCTTGATTTTTTTTTTTTTTTTTCATTATTTGAGTGTTTAAAGAGGGTATAAATGTGATGTTATACTGATGCCAATTACTCTTCAAAATGGAAAAGACAAGAGAACATTTCCTTGAAGTTTGCTACATAAATCTGGAAATGGCTGCAAGGAAATTGCTACTCGGAGCAAGATTTAGATCAAAACAATTCAAATTGTGACAGGCAAGTTGGAGCGATGAATGCTTTGCAGTTTATTTTACCATGCAGAGTGTGGAGAAAAAAATAAATGATGAAAATATCTCCATAAACTTTAGTGGACATAGAGGAGCATTTTCAACATTTCAGTAACTCTCCCATAACTACTTTTAATCACCAGTCCTCAAGATCTTCCTTTCCTCCACTTTTAGGTACTTTCCTTCTCCAACATACCTAAATCATATCAGCAAGTTTTAGCTCTGCAGAGGCCTGGTGATTAACCAGTCATTTGATTCATTTGTGGAGAAGCAGGGATGTATCTAAACAAGGTAGGAAAGTAGATTTCAAGGTCTGGACATTAGATCTATCGACATGCCATCAATAAAAAAGAACTTCTCTGTTCTACCCTAATATATGTAAACGTATGAAATTAGCTTAAAGCCTGTAGGATTTTTATTGAAACTGTGTGCTGTCGTCAAACGAGACTTAGACCGAAGGTTTCCGCAAGGTAGCCTGAAAGCATTTATATTTTTACAAGCAAATGCTCAGTTGAACATGAACACAGAGGGAACAATTACTGCAGAATGTTACACGTCGAAAACTTGCAAAATCTCACAGTTATATTTGCATTAGGAATCCACTTCCTCTGTAGACTCCTTCGCTACTAATTGTTGAAATCTGGTTGATTTGATCTGCGGTGACATCCACTGTTTAACATAGGAACTGCAGGAGATGCAGTATGCCTCAGATTTGAATATTCAAATCAAAGGGAAATTCTGCATGTCTGAAGTCTCTTTATCTGGTTAATAGCTGTGTCCCCTAGCTTCACCCCACCAGGCCCAAATCCAATGAAAAACCTGTGTAAACTCAAGAAAAAGCATACAAAAAAAGAGCTAGGACTCTGGATGATCTGGAGCGATTGTGTCAGAGATCCATTTCTCTGTTAGTTGTAAACTGAACACAGGCCTATTGGCCACAGGAGTGTTAAGGGGTGCCAATAATAATATAGTATAGAATTTGGCATTCATATTGTTTTTATATTTTTCTTTTTAACAGGAGGTAGCTTTTAGAAAGGTGTTTAGTTATCTATTTATATTATGTTACGTTTTCCACCAGCTATTTACGTATTTTTTTTAATAAACCCTCAAAATGCCTTTTAATTAGTTGAATCAAAGCTACTCGTCACAAGGATGTTTGCTATAGTAAGAAAATTTGTTTATTTGTTTACCAAGTGAGTCAGTAGTGTGCGGATATACATTAATCTTTAATGATAATTAATTTGATTCTTTGGAAAAGTCTCTTGGCTTTTTATTTGCCAACTTAGTGCTCTTCCCTGAGAGCAAACATTACAAAATAATAATAAAGTTGCACAAAATGTTTAAGTGCAAGTAGCTGTGCTCTGTCATCTGTAAACAGAAACAGCACAAACCACACACACACACACACACACACACACACACACATGCACGACTGCCCACCTCTTTCATGTGAATCTCCTGTGTTTGTGTTTCAACACCAGCTCAGAAGCAAAGATAGAAAAAAAAAGAGAAATTAGACATTTTTAGAAGGCCTTTTACTGCCCTCTGACAGAGTTTTCAACATTATTTTTTTTGGTTAGAGCGTAGGGAGCTCATCATTGTCATGCATTATAACAACCTAATACAATGTGAGCTGGTGAAAAGGAGTCAGAGCCTTTAGAGCCACAAACAGGAAGACTAGTTGAGTACTTTAAACCTGCATCGTCAAAAGAAATTTAAGCCTTTTACCCCAAACTTCCCAGTGTCGTAAAACTGAACATCTTGATAACAAAGGGTTTTATCTCGCAGTCAAGCTTGTGTGTGTTTGAACTGATTAATCTATAGTTTTAAATGCTTGAAGAAAGCAGCCCATGACGGAAATTGATCCATTCACCAAATCGGTGATGACGTCTGCGACGTAAATCAATACAAGCTGCATGATCCAGATTGCCAGAGATAAGCATTTTGCGTCTGAATGGTGCCTTGCCTCAGCATTGCATCAGTGTTTCAAATTTAATGTTGTTCATCAAGAAAAGTGCACAGATGATCAAAGCAGTGGTTCCCCCCATCAAGTCAGCTTCAGTTCTGCTGACCTATATGTGTCGCTATTTATTCTGTGCTACATGACGTGTAATACGTAGTGCATGCCTCATGGGTTTGTGAACCAGGTGTTACAACTAGAATGACCCATATAACGTGCCAACATGCAGTGCTCTAAAGTCTAGATTTTTATCTATGGAAATATCTTTGCAACCTTTTTTGCTTCGACTTCTTAATCAGCTCATCTGTGCTAGCTTTCAGCTTGACTTATAGATGATCCCGGGCTGAACTGAGTAGAGGATGAATTGATCTTCAAAGAGCATAAAACTTCACCGACAACTGCAGTCGAGATCAGCGTGCTTTGTTTGATTTGTACAAACCAAGTGATTGACGTAAAGGCACAAATTAAAAAGTTTAGATACTCAAAGGATTTAGAGCTTTTAAATAAGTTTTAGAAATGCATCATTCATGTAATGGGTTTGGATTGGATATGGTCATTAATAAAAAGAAGGTGACAACATTTTTTTATGACGTTAAGAATCTAATGTGAATTTTCCTTCAACATTAGGAAGAAACTTGGTTGCTTACTCACAAAGTAAACTCATAGCTAAAGAGTTGTAGGTTCAAAGTTTGTATGTTTCTTTGTCTATATAAGGGGTTTTAGACTTCAGACGTCCTCCTGCAGTCCAAAAGCATGTATGCTAGATTAATTAACACCTCTAAAAGTGTGTTTCCAATATTCCACCCTAAACCTCAGTCTGCTGTTGTGCGAATTTTCACCGCCGCTGCTGTCAGTTCTGTTTGCTGATGTTGAGCGTTGCCTGACCCGTTCCTGTGGTAGCTCACAGCTTTTTGAGAGTGCTGTTGGCAGAAAACACCTTTTTCTCATAAAATTTAAAGGCTGTGACTTTCAGTAATTAAACTTTAAACAGTTATATGGTATAAAGTAATGCCAAAATTGCTCTGATTTGAAATATTTCGTATTTTCCTTTATGACGCTTCACCCCAAATTTTTATGTTAAAACCAGAAGTAACACCTCCCTACCTCAGCTGATTTCTTCCTATGTGACCTATTCTTACCCTGGTAGTCAGTGGAAAATGTGGGGAGTAAAGAAAGCTACTATTAGAAGACGTTGTTGAAGTCAAACTGTGGATTGAAAACTTCTTTTTGGTATTAACGTGCAATTTGTCTGGTTCTGCAAAGAATCCTTGTGGTATTATTATAATAACAAAACTGCTGACTGAAAAAATAGCCTATATGATGAATAAAGAAAATCTAGGGTTTGGAATATATTTTATCTTTGAAGCAACTCCAGCATAATTTCTAAATAGTAAAACCATCAGTAGAATCTTTTTTTTTT